>NC_092862.1:53196647-53233087 GCF_032062135.1 Pyxicephalus adspersus | reverse complement strand
TTAAATTCCCCTTCTGATCACTCTGTGCCAACTTAAATTCCCCTTCTGATCACTCTGTGCCAATTTAAATTCCCCTTCTGATCACTCTGTGCCAACTTAAATTCCCCTTCTGATCACTCTGTGCCAATTTAAATTCCCCTTCTTCACTTACTGGTACGGTACCCGTCGGGGAACTCCGTTAGGGCAGCGATCAGCTTGTTTCCAGCGTGCTTCCGGGTTCCGTGCTTCTCGGGGGCGCGTGTGCCGGCTTCTCGCTGTACTCTGCAGGAAGGAGGAGACTGGAGGAGGGGACGCGCTGCAGCCAGCATCGAGGAGAGGAGACGAGATGCACGCAGGATCGGGGTATCGGGTGAGTATGTTGTTTTAATTACTTTTTAAAACGGCATTTGCCGTATAAGACGCACCCCCTTTTCCCCCCCAGTTTTGGGGGAGAAAAAGTGTGTCTTATACGGCGAAAAATACGGTAACCTAAAGCAAAACTTACAGACTGCATTAGTCACATTCTTGGAGGAGGAGCATTCTTGGCTCCTCTGCATAGCAAAATTGATCTTGTCCTGTACAGTAATAGCATTCTCCCTTCTTTCCCACTTTCCCTAAACATTTCTCTACCTCCTTCTTACTTACCTGTTTCCAGTTACTGTAGCTAGGGATACAGGCAGGCAGAGAAGCACTGAGGGTTGCTTCAAAATAATTGCATACCCTTACCAAACCTCAAATGCCGAGTGTGTGTTAACATTGAACACAGATAAATCATCCCAGGCTATATTAGGCTTTATGTCAGACCCTAAGTAGAGTCTCCAAGAGATTCTCTTCAGTAAACTCCGCTCTAATCATGAAGTCTGATTGGAAGCATTATCACCATGATATCTATATGGTATGGACACCATAGAATTCCTGCTGAATCATGGGCAATGTGGCCTGTAGCTTTGCAGGAACTCTGGCTCTACTGAACCCCTTTGGGTGGGTGCCAGTGACCCAGAATAAAGAGCAGGAAACCCAACACTTAAGATGCATAAGGTTGCCACTTTTTTTTTTAAAGAAAATACCTTTATTTTAGTGTTTTATAATCGATTTCCTATCAATATCTTTACCAACAAGCCACAGAGCAAAGCATTTTTACTAAAGAATGTGAAATCACAGTCATTCGCTGTAGGCCCTGCTATCTGTTTTGTTTAAAGCATTTCAGTTAAGGATTGATTTCTATACTTTAGAGATGCATTCAAGAATGTGTACAAGCTTCTCAGTGTTCAGTGTTTTCAGTGTTTATTCCGCTGTAACATAAAAGAGTCTGACTTTAGACAAATTCATCCAATTTCTTTTTTGGACCTCTTGATTGTTATCCACTAAACCCCCAGCCACTGTTTTAGAAGCTGTACTTCATAAACCCTTTTCTCTCCCGGTGTTGTTCAAAAGTGACATTACAAGACATGTGTGCAATTAAAAACCTAGGTTAGAGTTTGGACTTTCTAATCCTGTTCACATAAGCTTGACTCTAGTAAATTTTGGTAAAAGTAGAAACGCCTTTGCAGCTATACGCCAGTATTGCTCCCTTTTCTGAGAAATTACTTCTATTTCGGTATTTTGATATCTTCCTATCAGTGTCTGACACTGGTAAAAGGTTTATTTACGGTACTCCTTCATGCAAAATCCCTTCCTTTACAATATTTTTGTGTGTTTCCTTCCATAAACTAAATTGCAAAGATGTCAGCACTCACAGTTCTTTGCTTTAATGTGGTGCAATACTGACAATGTGTTTTAGGAGCTCAATGGTCCAATTTCTTAAAGCTACAAACTGCCCATTTAAAATCAAACCATTGATTAGGCCAGTCCATAACTTCTCTCCTTTTTGAGATGTTTCTACTTTCTGCTCCTTTGAAAGAGCACTCAAAACCAATGTTTTGAAACTTGCCTACCAATGTTCTTTCTCTTAAAACCCTCACTACTTCCCACAACTCTATATCTCTCCTCCTATTGTGTGTGACTTCCCCCACCTCCTAGATTGTGAGCTCTTCGAGGCAGGGTCCTCTCCTCCTGTGTGTCTGTATCTGTCTGTCATTTGCAACCCCTACTTAATGTACAGTGCTGTGTAACATGTTGGTGCTATATAAATCCTGTTTATTATTATTATTAATAATAATATTAATAATAATAAATAAAAAAATATTGATTTTGTTACTGTGCTTTAGATCATTATTTTTTTTATGAAAGTTTCAATTCTGGTTGATGGTCTTACATTCTTTTAAAGCATACTTTGATATAATGAAGAATTTATGCTTCAAATCTGGTACAAAGTTCTTTACCTTATATGCAGTCTTGCGCCAAATATGTTTACTGTATCTGTTAACAAACAACTTTATGTTCACCTCACATTGTTTCAAAAGGCCAAGTCTTTGCCTATATGTCCGATAGCAGCATTGCCCAAATGTTCTTTTTAGACAGCAAGGGCTTTTTTGGCAAATCACCATTGCAGTTTTCATCTTTTTATAATTGTAGACTCATGCACTTCAACATCAAAGGTTTGATTTACTAAAGGAATTTAGTCTGTTTGTAATATATACTGTATATATATATCACACACTTTAGTGAATGTGGTAAAAACTCACTTTGCAAAGAATATTTCTTGTGTGAAAGGAATTTTCTAACAAAGACCTGTGTAATAATGGTCAACTGAATGTGAATATGTTAGGACTGAACATGGAAGGTAAGCTGTGTCATTCAGGTTTGTTGTACCATTTGTTGCATTATGGGCCCATTTCTTTTATCATTTAGAAAGTAGATTAACCACTTTTTCCTATCTCCAAGTCCTACTCATAACCTTCTGGACTATACCAGAAGTATATATCTAATTTATCCCAAAGCACTACTTTATAGAAGCCATGGTTTCCATACAAAGCAATAACGAAGGCTAACAAGTCTGAAAAATCTGTATGCAGTTTGGAATAAATGGCTGTAAGGTATTGGGCTGTATTTGTTCTTGCCAAAAAATCTGGATATAGTTTGCCATGTCATAGGGTGGAGATTAAACTGGGTCTGCCCTCTATCCTGAATTGGAGAATAGTCCTAATATTTTGACATGTTTGATAAAATGAGACATGTAAATGCCTTTTGTTCAATAAAGATTCTGTTGTGCTTAGTTTTGGTTCCCTAAATCTCCTATTACTATAACCTGGTTTATACTTTTTCTGAACAGATCTACTAAGTTTAATGAGACAGAGAAGAGCATGCAGCACCTTTCCTGGTGGATGGGAAGAGTGACACTGTGAAGAGTGATGTACTGAATAGGCAGCCACAGCAACTTATTTAGATATCATACAGGCAACTGTGCTGCACTATGCAGCCCTTTCCAAACACTTACACAATACACCAACTGTTATTCATGAGGAATTTCCAAAAATGTTTCTTATATGTTCTCTGTCTCTTAGCATTCTGCATAGGTTATTGCAGCTTTTTCACAGTGGTTCATACAGCTGATTCCTATTGTAGCTAAGTGGTATTCTGTTTCCTAGAACAAATATAATTTGCAGGTCAAAGATTCCGGCAAACACTTCTTTCACCATTTGCAGTATTTACTGAGATAAGGAAACTTATTTGTTATGTAATCTTCATTATCGTTTGCTTGCAGTGAACTATAAAACACAATTTCACATCCTGAAAAAGCTACTGCCTCTACACAAAGATCTTCAGAATAAAAGAGTCGTGCAGTTAAAAGGGCACAAACATTTCAGGAGTAAGTGTTGCATGAGCTATAGCATATTTCCCCTGAGCTATAACTTCCTGGCAGTCAATAATTCTTCATTAAGTAGCCATCAGTAAGTGAAGCAATAAATAAATAACTTCAATTAAATGCTGACTGCCAAGGACCATGTGTTCTTGGAATAAGTATAAAATCAGCATTTGCATGAATTATCTTATTGGCATATAAAGAAAAGGCACACATTAAACCCTAGAGACTAGACAAGACATCAAGTGTGATACTCATCAGGCATTCCCAACTGCTTTGTACTACTGCAAAAAAAAAGGTCATTCTAGTCACTAGAAAATTTAGTGGCCTGCATCTGTTCTTTCTAACTAAGTCCAATTTATCAAAATCCACCTATTACTTCTTTAATGCAGAGAAGAAAGTTCTAAAATATCAGGTCATATTGATTTAGGTAACTCTGTTGCTAAAATTAATGCTAAAGATTCAGGTGTTACTACAAATAACATATTATTCACCTCTCACTCACTTTTAAAGCACTTTTGAATGTTTGTGTTCTTTGCAATTAGACTTTGAGGTCAATTTATAAAGCAGCAAATCTGAAATTTAATGAAATACTGCCAATGAAAAATATGGACTTGGAAGATTCCCCACCAGGGAAAGGGGTCTGAAAGTTCTGAAAAATGACAGTTTGTGTTCCAAAGGATGGAGGCAGTCAAAATACATACTGGTCTGTTTAGGGGAACATTCTTGAAGCTTGTTTTACCTGAGGAAGCTACTTTAGGGTTGGTTAGAACAAGTTAAACTCAATGGGCCTGATTTAATAAAGCTCTCTAAGATTGGAGAAGATAGACTCTCATAGGCAAACCTCAGTGATCCAGTAAACCTTTAATGGATTTCCCAAAAATCATTTGGATTTTGTTGACAAATGTTTTCAATCCTGGACCAGATTCCTTCCAGATTTGCTGGCTCACTCAGGTTCTTCCATGATAACGTATCTTCTCGAGTGTAGGAGAGCTCTGATACATCAGGCTTAACGTGACTAACTACTACCAGCTACATAGAAAAGTGCAGTGGTCTTTAAATGTCTAAAAAATGTAAGTAATCTTTGGACACAATATAAAATGATTGGATAAAATATATATTTTTGATTAGTGAAGCAACAAAATAATTAGACTTAAAAGTAGAGTCTATAAAGTCATTTTTGTGATACGCTATAAGTTTTAAGCAAATGCTTGGTTTTACTTTGTATTTCTCCAAACATCATTACTATGCTATGTGATTCAGTTTTCAAAGCTAGTTCTGAGGGTAATGAGAGATGACTCAAACGTTTGGCCTGCAGTCACCTGTAATTGAAAACATACGTGAATTAACTACAACTTGATTAAAAGGCTCCGGTCTGAATTAACTGGGAAATATAAATAAGAGGTTTACCAGTCTGTACAAAGAAAAACTGGGAAAATTAAAAAAATATAACCAAAAAATATTTTATATGTACTGCATCGTTCTGTGGATTTTTGTTTCTAATTTTACATTTAAGAGGATTTAAGATGCTTGTCCCTTTTTCACATAAATATCAATAATTTTATAAATACTAAAGAGTCTATTTAAAAAAGTTTTTACCCCAAATTCACCCAACTTTTACCCAAAATGTACACATTTTTCACATTGGATTAAATAAGAAAATGGGTCAATCATCTTTTACTCAGGATTCATACAATTTCTAGACACTGTTACTATATAGAGCAAAACTACTGTATTGTGTTGAACTTACAAGACATGTTTATATCTTTTGATTTGTCCATTTAAACTGAACACAAGCATATTGACAGCAATGAAGAACAAATATAATTTTGTTGACGTGGTTTCAATTCATTTCTTGGTATTATTATATTTGGGCACTTTTTTTTTGGATAGTGATTTACCTAAGATGTTTCCCCAAATTGTGATTTAAATATCATTAATCATATGAACACTGCAAAGTCTGCTTTTACCCTGAATGTAATGTTTTAAATTCAAATAAATGTGAAAATGTGTAAATCAGTGTTTACTCATGATTCATACATTTTTTATTTGAATCCAATAGAAAAAAAATCTGGGTAAAAGTTAGGTGAAAAAAATATAAATTTACCCAAATAAATATTGCCATATAAGACACTTTAACTTCCTTTTACAGGTTTTTGCTTCTGTCAGGGGCAGACATAGGGAAGTGCAACGTGTGCTGCTGCATGTGGTCCCCCGAACCCTTCTCAGTCCACAGAGGCCTCAAGTCAGTTCTGTATTGGGACCCACTGCTGGCTACAACCGCTACTGGTTATGTAATTTACAAGCCAGATTTGTACTGTTAAGCTAAACAAGAGCACATTGACAGAAATAAAGCAAAACTGTAAAATTATTTATTGATATGGTTTCCATTTATTGCCTTATTAAATTTGGCCACAAACAGTCACGTTGGCAGTTGTCTATCTTTTGGTTGTCATGTAAATTTCCCTGATGTAAGGGCTACCATTTATAGTATATAGAGTCTACAGAAATAGCAATGTATTAAACTATACTGAATTATAAGGCTATGCTCTCAAATTAGTTCATATGTTTTTACTTATTGGACATACCATGGTATTAATTATGCTTGTGTGCTTTTCCTCATACCCCCGGATTAAATACCCTCATCTCCCCTTTTTTCCTTCTATTAATGCACTGTTTTTGTGAATAACTACTTTTAAATAAATAAAGAATGCTTTAAAAAGGCTATGTTCTCACTACTCAAATAAAACAGTTTCTGATTATTGGTATTTGAACTCAGCACGTAGCCTTCCACCACACCAAGATATATTAAAAAGGTGGATAAACTTTTTGGTTTATTTTATCTACTTTTATTTTACTTTTTGTAGTCCTGATTCATGTACAACCATATGCAAATTCACAATACATTCTGTTTAAACAAGTTCCATTGTGCTTTTTACTATGAAGCAAAATGTATTATCAGATAAATAAAAAATGAAATGTAATATTTTGTAGATTTCTATACCCAGCAGATGGACCTCAAATCTTTTTGCATTGTTTTCATGAATAGATTTTAGCGGTTACCAAAGAAGCCAAAGATGTTGGGTTCAAGGTATGATATCAGTGAATTGGCCTAGTATATTTTCTATTCAGCAGTGTCATTCATTTTGTTGTAGTTTTTTATTTTGAGTAGCGCTCTGGTGAATACAGTCAGAAAGGAGGATGTATCATGAAAGTAGTCATCTACTTTTACAACTTAAGCTAATTTCCTGGCAAGGACATCTGAAACATGGCATTCTGCAGGAAGAAGCATGACATTTCTTGAACACATTTTCTATTCTAGTTTATAAGTAAAACTGATAGATCTTAAAAGGAAGTTCTTAAATCATTTATTAATAACAGACATGTTCTGTTGCCACAGGAAAATGTGAGCAAGAGAAATGTGTGCAAAAACTCTTCACAAATAAAATACAGTAATCAAACCCAGGACTTTGCTGCCTCAATATTTTGAGAAGTGACCAATCATCCTCATATAGGTTTCATGTGTTGCAGACACAATGAATTCTGTTATGTTTAATTATTTTTATGTTTGTATTAAACTATAATGGTAAAAAGGTTTAGTGATACCTATAATAATAATAATAATAATAATAACAGACCTACAGTAATTCTAGTTTTTCAGGAACTTGAGATGTGAATATAGGCCAGCACACAGCCGATGGTTAGCTACATTATTTCCCACAGTGGATAAGAGGCAATGCAATGTGACCTGATTAATTTAGTAGCTGTCATTGTAGTTTATAATTATGATTTGACACACTTGGGTATTCCGCTTTTGGTCGGCAATGTCCTTTATAAAATGTCTGCCACAAAAGTTGAAAGAATCTGGGATACATTTAGAATGGGTCTTCTAAAATTTTTCACAATTTAAATTGTAGTAATAAGGCATAAAGACAGATTCTATATATATTATAGTTCTATATTTATCAGGTTCAGTTAACAGAATATTTATTAAAAAAAGGACTACTTGCAGCCAGCAGGATGAACAACAGCCTATTTAAGCTTATTTTGTAGCTTTGTTGTCATATACACAAGGAGAGATTTTATACTAATATACACACAGCCTGGATTTGCCCTCTTGACCAGAACCACTATGGTAAATTGGGCTGGTAGCCATAGTTGGAGATACTTCAGCATTCATTCATTACTTGGAGTGGAAGCCACAAAAAATGCAACATTCTGGTTATTATTTTGCTATTTGCTGTTTTGACATTTATTCCAGCACAACACCTCCTTTGCAAAGCTTGAGATGTCTTGACCCTAAGGAGTGGCAAAGAAGCTCATGTTAGATTTTATTGAATGTGTCCTACAATACACAATGACCTTTAGAAACACTGAGGATTTATTACTCCCATCAATCAGTACAGCACCATGGCACACTTTTTAGGGGCCATTTAGTTGTGATGGTCAAACGTAAATCAATCAACTAAATTTTGCAAACATAAATCTCAGATTGAAATCTCAACTTTTAATTGCCAAGCATATTTATTTGTAAAATCTAGAAGTAGACCTACATCATGAAAGGCTGTCAAACTAAACTCAAGTTTTGAAGAATGCATAAATAAATTACAAATGTGAAAATGAATAAACATAAAAGTGTGCATGTCTATCACTGTACAGATGTAATAAGCAGGATAATCTCAGTAGAATAAAAATGAACCCATTCACTCTCAATGATCAAGTAACAAAGAAACTTTTACTTAAACTCAAGTTAAACGTCAACCATAGGTCAAAGCCGACATGGCCTATGCAGAAACCCGGTCTTGCTACTAGCTGGCAACAGGACAATGTTCAGTCTGTATATGATGTCTATACAATGTATGCTTATTGTGTTCATTGGGGCAAACTGAAAATTTGGAAAATGTACAATTATCCTATAAACACAATACACTAAAATAAAGTTAGATGTTTCAATGCTAGAACCTAAAAAACATGCATATTTTATCCTTTTAAATGTTGGCAGTAACTGTAAGATATAATATTCACTAAAATAACATCAAAACAAAATACAAACTATTATTCCTGAAGGAATTGCACTATTTTTGCCACAAGTTGTTCTTTTTTGTTCCTGGCTTTGGTAGAAATCCCATGCTGTTTGAGCCAGTTATGGAGAGTGGCATTATGCAGTTTGTGCAACTGTAAGACAAAAAGTACAAATACATAAGACATAATATTTTTTTATAATAAACACTGAAAAGATAAGGCTACATATAAATAAAATTGAGCACTGTGACACCAACATGAAAGAAGATTGAAGTTGTATTTAACATGATTAAGTCATAAGCAATTATTTCTTGCACATATGGAAAAGCCATTGGCTACAATACACTTTTACTTCTACAGAAAATGTATACAACATATATGCAGCAAACTAGGAAAAAACAACAGTGGCAAATACCAAAATATTACAAAAAAAGGAATATATATTTGAAATGCCTCCTACAAAAGAGTCATTAAGTGGCTGATATGAAATGACAGAACAAAAAATTGGGGAAGTCATCAACTAGAAAAATTACTGAAAATATAAGAAAAAAAACCTTTTTAAAAAAGTGTGGCATTTTATATATACCGTATTTTCCGGCGTATAAGACGACTTTTTAACCCCAAAAAATCTGTGTCAAAGTCGGGGGTCGTCTTATACGCCGGGTACTTACCAATCCCCTGAACGGGGAGAAGATCCGAGCTCGGGTTAGCCAGAGTCAGCCATCAGAGAGCTTCGGGAACGCTGTGAGCCATGCGGTATAGATTTCTAGGCGTGTTATAGAATATTGTGATGTAAAAAACAGCCACTAGGTGGCGCTGTGTGACTACTTTGCATAGAAGGGTAGACAATTCTATTATTTAAAGTAAAAATTTTCTTTGTTACTGTTTTTTTTTTTAAGTGCGACAAACTCTATATTTTAACTGAAAAAGCTGGGGGTCGTCTTGAAAAAGCTGAAAAAGCCAGGCTGAGACATAGAATCGGTGCCTAAAGGTATCTATATTTACGAGTTAGTGTTGTAAGTAAATGTTTACTTGTTTTAATTTTTTACTTAAATAATAGGTAATTATCTAATAATGCCATATATATATTTAATTTATATCTAATTTGTTGTGAAAAACACTACTTATATATGAATAAATAGATATTTTTTCTTATGAATAAATAGATTAGTTTTTTTTATCAAAAAACTTTATTTATGCGAGTACTATTTATTGTTGGCAAGAAAAAATTTTGCGGCTCTTTAAAAACTTTGAAATTTTGTAAATTGTAATTTTTGGCTCTTTCGACTCAAAAGGTTGCTGACCCCTGCCCTATTTCCTTGGCTCTTACCTCATTATTTTGTGCATGCTTTAATACATCAACCTCTGAAATACTTTCCTTAGATCTGCACATTTTAGGAGTAAAGTCAAAAGATTTTCCCTGTGTTCAAAAAAATACATTTTAGATAAAAATACTACAACATACAGATTTTAGAATTGAAGAATATAGACTAAAAGTGTAAATATATTAGCTTCATAGCAGGTTTATATGACTACAGGAGTCTTGCAGAGTAGAAAAGCACAAACTGATGTCACACCCAGTCATGAACAGCAGTGTGCACATCCATACATCTGTTCCTAGGGAACTTCCATGGTTACCATTAAATAAACTGACGAATGACTACATCAGAACCGATATGGACATACTTCAATCCTATTGTGATTAAAAGCTTTTTTGTTTTTATTATCAATACACAATGAAGATTACAAGAGGGTGCTGAGAAGTTCCTGGCTTTGCCCAGAAAGAAGAGTTATGAAATAACACATATATTCAACATATTCCCCCCTGAGACTGATGCACTTGGTACAGTGTAGTTGTAGCTTTTCTGAACCATTCGCTCTCAGCAGCATCTTTGACATCTGAAATGACCTCAAATTGTTGCCCCTTTAGGTGTTTCTTCAAATTTGGAAACAGATAAAAGTCCGAAGGGGCCAGGTCAGGTGAGTAGGGGGGATGGTGGACCAATTAGAAACCAAGGGTGTTCAATTTGGCAGCCACAACGTTGGACGCGTGTGCAGGTGCATTGTCCTGCAAAAAAGGATGCCTTTAGTCCACTTTCCACGTGTTTCGTCTTAATTTACTCCTTCAGCTGGTCCAGGAGGTTAGCATAATACTGTCTGGTGATACCAGAGCCCTGAGGTAGGTAGTCCACCAACAGAATACCGTCTTTGTCCCAGAAAATGTCATGACTTTTTTGGCCGATTTCTGATTTCGGAACTTCTTCGGCTGCAGGGATCATCGATGTGGAGCCAGGTTTCATCCCCAGTCACTAACCTAGCCAAAATGGGCCAGAACAGCTTTGGATGCTTCAACTTGTTCCTTCTTCTGATCACTGTTCAAACATTTCGGCACCCACTTTGCTGAAAGCTTGCGCATGTCTAGGATAGTGGTGATAACAAACCCAACACGCTCCTGTGAGATGTCAAGTATCTGAGCTATCTTTTTTGCGGATATTCGCTGGTCCTGAATAATCAGCTCATGGACAGCATCTCAGGTTGCCAGGTCAATTGAGGTTGGGGGGTGCCCACTGCAGAGCTCATCTTCAACGGTGAAATGCCCAGTCTTGAAACAAGATATCCAGGTTTTGACAGTGCTGTAGGAAGGACACTTCTCCCCCAGTGTTTGTGACATCTCAGTGTCCTTTTCTGACTTTCCCTGGAGAAACAAAAACTATATGACAGCCCGTAACTCCAACGACATGAAACTTGCTCGTGCCTCTGCCATCACAGCTTATCATTAAAAGAAAAAACAGTTTTAAGAATCGCAAAAGACCTGAAATTTGCACAGTTACATACTGAGAGATTAGGCTGTCATATCCCCCCACACTCATTTCTCTATTTCATCTGGAAGGGGGCAAAGCCAGGAATTCTCGGCACCCCCTCATACCTATATTCGGGAAGGCGGAATCAGAACAATATTTAACATAACTAAGTAAGAAAATATTATGTGTATGTGTGGAAAAAAAGGAACTTACAATATTGTGGGTGATCAACTTTTCTTTTGTGCAAAGATAAAGATAAAAAAATTGATCTAAAGACACCTTGGCAAAAAAAAGCATATATATTTACCTTTCCAGTGCCTATATGTTAAAACTGCACTGCACTAATGAATAATAGTGGCTTCAGGTATCAAACACAGGTCTCAACTACCTGTTCCTTCACTATACACTGTGCTTTCTCCTGACCACCTGTGCATTTTATAGTGATAAGAATGTGGTGGAGTGTTACCACTTATAAGGTAGGTATACATGCTGATACTTTATAGGCTAGGTTTAGATCGAGTTTGTGATCCTAATGACATGGTCACTTTAGACCTTTGCATGACACCAATGCATGTGTAAATGACAATTGCATTTATGTTAGGTATCATTGTGCACACAAGGGACAAAAAGACAATACAAATTTTACAGTTACATTTACAGTTGTCACTGGAATAGGAGGTAGAGATTACAAATATTTTTTCCAGCAAGTATGAGAAAATATTCTAAATGAGACAAAGCAAAAAAAGACAACTGTTTCGATAATATTCCTACTCTATGCAAATAATTGTTTTGCTTGGTGCTTTAGGAAAATTTCTAAGTCTTACCTTTATCTTGATTTCTCTTTTTAGGCATTCAGTACTAGTGGGGTTCACATTTTCAGCATTTTGATTTTTATGGGAAATGTCAGTTGGTACTTGCTTGACACATTTTGTTTTACAGCTTTCACTTGTGGTTGACTGCAATAGTTTAGTTCCACATGGATTAGGGACAGCTCTGGGCCTCACTTGCATTTGACAAGAAGCAGAACATAACCATTGTTCTCCAATGGCAAATGAATTTGGATGCTGTGTAGCATTCATAATGCTGCCTATTTTGTCTTTATTATTTTTCATAATCATGGGCTGATTTGCCATTTTGTTCACAGATAGATTTTCTTTAGCTTCTATAATCTGACTCATTGAAGGTTGGGTAGGCTTAGATAGGAACATCATAGAGTTGGCTGTCACAGATGTGGAGTTATGCTCTTTGAAAGAATGAGTAATACAAGAACGGAACATGCTTTTATCTTGACCTGAATTTACTCCAACATTTTTTTTATGGAACACTGGCACATATCTTTGTGCAGTGCCCTCATGTCTCACAGAAGAGCAGAGAATCTGAAATGGTTGAGGAGGCGATGTGAAAGGTTTCATTTGTAATGTTGCTGAAGTGGTTTTTGCCTTTCTCTCTAATACATGTTCCTCTGTTGTTTGCATCAAAGGCCCCATCTTCTGGCTTGTTCCTGCATTGTACCTTGAAAATAGTGAAGGTGATTCTGAGGGCAGTTTAGCTATTAGGTTAACCAGGCTTGTTTTGCCCTGGAAAAATAAAATAGGTAAAACTGATCATTCATTTATGTTAAATATTTCTATATTCTATTTTTGTATACTAGCTGCTGAGAGTTTTAGTTGTTTAACTTATGGGATTCTTTCACATCCCTTTTTCCTGTGCGAGAGTTCTAAACGCTGTCAGTGGTCTCTAGATCCCACTCTACACAATTTCAGGTATCAGTTAAAAACCTTTCCACAAATGTTACTAAACTTAAGATAATTTACAGAATTTAGTTCTGGGCATGTATGTTGGGTGATCCCAGAGTAAACAAAGGTAAGGGCTAAACTTCGCGCAGAACAACGAAGAAAAAAATAGTCTGACCTGATCTTCTCTTCAGTTGTGCTTATAAACTTATTTTAAAAAATCATCTGAGCTGTGACACAGACACAAAGCATTAAAGCACGTATTGATTGACCACTTTTTAAAGGTACATTTATGTACAAATAGGTATCACATCCACTGTAGTGAGCTGAATTCATCACAAAATGAATTCTTTATGGACCAGGGACCATGCTGAGAGCTCAAAAAAATACATGCAGATTTGTTAAACTTTAATGCCACCACTGTTGTAAAAGATGTTATTCCAACCATTGTGATAGAAAGATGTTTTTAACTTTATTAAGTGTATCTTTGTGGAGTAGTTCTGTTTTGTTGCATCACTCCTGAAACTCTAGAGAAATGTCTGGCACCAATGATCTTGTTTTAGAATCAAAGTCATAAAAATCATATAATCATGTATTTTTCCTATTCTTTTGATTGGTTCAGATCAAATAATCCCCTCTGATGTCTGTTTGCTTTATTTGTTGTTGTTAAGTAAATGTATTTGTAATAAATTTCAGCCTCATGGTTTCCTGTTTGGTTAAATAAGCATGTGTACCTAATACAATGGCTAGTGACATTACATTCTTTCCATATTACCAACTAAAAGTCCCTTTCTGTATTCCCTAAGCACCCTCTAGTGGCTGTTTAGTAAATATACGGTTGCTGGCATGCTACCTGTGATAGAGGTCTTGTTAATTCCTTAACTGTGTAAACGGGATTCCCATTTACATTTACAGGAAAACCACAAAGATGAGACATTTTAGACTTGAGGTCACAGATGAAAGCCTTTACAATTCCTTCCGTATCTACTCGTGGGAAAAACTGGATGGGCTGACTTCTTAAGCAAATAGAGGGATACCTGAGTATTAAAGTTAAGATTTAAAATACATGCTACATGGTGCACAAAACTGAAGGCAAAGCCTTTGTGTTGTTCCTTTTAACAACAAAGGTTGTTCATTTCAATGTAGGAAGCATTTATAGAAGAGTAAAATGAGGGCAATACAATAGGTTTACTATACATTGCAGAAAAAACTAACTGCATGAACAAAACCCCTTAAAGAAACTTAAATTAACTAGAACACATATAATTTTACTTACTAATACTAAAATAAACACATATATATGAGTAATGGCAGGGAAAGACAGAGATGACAGAAGAAGTCCATCACATTTGCCCATTTTTTTTAATTTAACCTTTTTGTCTAAGTAGGGATCTAAAATGAGCATCAAATCCTATTATACACTGGGTAATAGGTATTGAGAGCATTTTTTCCCCTGCATTATTATCCATTTAAAGCAGAATTAAAACCTCACCCTTGGATTGCAGAACAGGTGATGTCCCTTCTGCAATAAAATACCCTTATCTGATTGATCACATTTCTTTAATATACTCACCTGTCCCTGTTCTATTGGGGTGCTGCCATCTACTTTTTCTACTCTTCCTCGTTTTGATCTTTGGTCATCTTAACTGGCTGGGGTGATGTAACTTTGAGGAGCATATGTACCTGTGTGCAGAAGTTCATTCAGTTTTAGCAGCCCTGGGTGATGCTGGGATACCCGGTGGGCTCTTGGAATCGCTGCATGCACAGCTGAGCATTTTAATAAAAGAAGACAGCAATTAGGCAGGTAACCACAATGTACTGCAGAAGGGACATTGCCTTTTTTCTGCAATATTGAACCTGCAAGAAGGCCATTTTTTTTTTTTTTTTTTGCAGAACTATAGTTTCACTTTAATATTTATAGGTATGAATACTGAATACTTTTCCATTCATAAATTGCTGCATCGCACATGGAAAATAGAAGAAGCGACCATGTGGCATTAAAGAGAGAATGGGCTTATGTGATCACAATTTCACAAACCAAAAGGCCCACAAAAAAGTGAACTACAAAAGGGTGGTGAGGGGACCAGTCACATAAAAACATGGCAGGCGCAGGTGTCTGGTTCCTGGGAGTGGATACACTGTTATAATACCCTATGAAAAGGCACTTGTAAGTATATAAGTGTCAAGATTTTCGCTTATTCAATGGCAATCATTAATGACAATGCACAGTTTAACTTTTATTTTTTGGCAAATTTCTATTTTGTGCCAGTCAAGTGACTCACTACCTCTGTTGGATGTTTGTGTAAATTCTAATGCATCAACTACTCATGGTGCTTTCTGGGGTTAGTTTTCTATTCTGAAGTCATATTTCTGTTTTCTTTATCTTAGTCTTATATTAGTTTGAATCTAATTCCCACTCTTCAACTACTTACACTGTACATATCAGTTTATTTCAGTTTATGCAACCAGCTATCTTCTATTGTGTCATATACAATATAAGGGGGTTGGTTGTATATGATAACCTACAAGGTAATTCCTTTACCCTCTCCCATGAATGCTATACCTGTTATTGTGATTACTGGACACATTGGTTCCTGATCATCAGTGGGGACAGGAGCTGACAGATAAACAGGATACATCAACTAATGAATGTACATCTAGTTGGATAAACCAACAATTTCTTAAAAAGCAATCTACAAGGTTCCAGGTATTGCTAATTGTTTTAAAATTGTTCTATCAGCTATTCCACAGATCTGCATGAATAAACTCCTCTGTATGTCACAATGCATTGTGAGTGCTTTTTTAAATATACAGCAATTATTTTTTCAACCAGTTTAAATGTGTAGCATGTAACAAGGTTAATGGCAGAAGCAGGGATCTTGATCTGTGTGAAAATGTCTACATACAACATTCTGCACACAAATAAAAGGTACTGATCAGGCATCAGAGATTGACTGCAACATGAAGGAGTTCAGGAGTTCATGCATGCACATAACATGAAGAACATATGTAACATTAAATCTACTCTACTTAGGTAAACTGTTCTTTTACCAATAGATCTGTAAAACATTGTGGATGTAATATACCTGTCCTTGGACAGTGTTTTGATAAGTTTTGATGTGTTGGTAAGGTTAAAATTCTTTATTATTACAATAAATCAACCTTATTGGTTGATTTGCATTCCTAAATTCAAAATCTGTTTACTTAAAAAAACATGAACCCTCCACCACTGCTAAGTCATTTGGCATTATAACTAAAATCAGTATAATTGGTTCCATTTCATGCTTCATTCTAATAAAGTTTAAATAAAAAGACTATTGATAAAATGAAACGTCTGTAGGGATCGGTGTGGAATGCCTTTATACAAAAAGTTGGAAAAAATGCCTAAACAGCGATTTCTATTTTTTATTTTTTTATATTGCTCTTCATATTTTATACAGCACATAATGCTTATAAAGGATACGTAAATAGCTTCTCTCCAATCAGCTTGAAGTACACATTGCAATATATTACCGTATCTTCAGCCATACTGGGAAGCTCATAGCCATACTGAAAAACAAATCACAATCCTATATTTTATTTTTTATATTGCATTGATTTATGACTCAGATTTTGTATAATAAAATTTAGACTACAGCTGCAGGCTTCCCCACATGCGCACACACATACATGACCTAATTAACTCAAAAACTACTTTACATTTTTACCCTATACACCTGTGAAAACGAATGACCCAGAAAAAAAACAGCGTCACATATTTCAATGTCAATGCTGGAGTCCCATCCCAGCCAAGTTCCACCCCCTCATTGTACCTGTTTAATGGAAGGTGCAGGTTACAACACTATACCATCAAATGGGCAGATAAAAAGTATGAACTGCTCTTCCTTCTTTCTTCCTTCCGTTCCCCATTTGAGAGAGGATGTACATGGATTTTGAAAATTACATTTTTTGTGGTTCATCTACTAATCCAGACTTTTCAGAAGTGTATGACTGTTTACTGTACCACTGTCCTCCAAAAGAGGAAAACATTAACAATTACTTCATGGTGTTGAATAGGTTGATATGTTCCCCTATGTGTATAGCTTGGCTTCTATAATAATGCTGAAAGATAAAGAAATGCAATTTTTTTTGGCAATAAATAGGGGAGAATAGCAGGTAAGTGGCATTAGAGTTAAAATTACTTATTTCCTCCAATGGATTTGCCACACCATTATTACTTCTAGGAAAAGAATCCTTTTTACAAATACTTTTCTTAAAATGGTTCAACTGACTATGTAAAGAGAGAGCAGGATATGCATCTAGGTATACAAACTATTGGGATTCTCCCAAGCAAATGAAGTGATGGTAAGTAACAAAATGTTTTTTTGTGTACAGATCTCCATTTAAACAGTATCCCACCTAACATGTATAATGGCTGTAACCATCAGGCATGTACAGTAAAACAGGAGGAAATGTGTTTTTTTTTTTGCACAAATGGCATTACTTTGAAAGGTAGGATACTATCAATAAATGGGTAATAAGAAGTTGTATTTTATGCCAAACTGTAGAGAGAAGAGAGAAGTGTTTGTTACCAGCATGTTCCAATAATTCTGAAAATCTTTGTAGGATTTAAAGGGAGTCTCTGATGAGATGGTATGACCAATGCTTACAATCTGACCCATTTTCATACTGTGACAAAACAAAACATAACATATAAATCTGCAGGCAATACAATAATAATGTTTTATTACATAGCAAAGAACAGCATAATGTTTATTTATGAGAATTAACTCCATTTGGTCAACTTTTATATTTTCTAAACATTCAAAAGGGAAAATACAATTTCATCACATTTGCCCACATCAGTTCAATGCCTATAGTGCCTTACAGTACTACTATCTTATTTATTGTATCCCAGTATGTAGCTGTTGTAAACTGGCGCTCAAGAAAATCACATTTTTATAAGTAGGTAGCTCCTGCTGAATGAAATCTGTTGACTTGGTGTAAGGAGGAATTTTGTTGAGTCTTATTTATTTTTGTGCTTTTGTTATGTTTTGTAGATGATTGAATGTCGAAACTAGTTGTACTCTTCTTATTAGTAAACTAATGTCTGCTTACCCCTTTTTGCCTTGAAACTCTTCCTTTCCTCCCTACGGCCATTTATCTGTTACCTTGACAAAAATATATTGTTCTAAGGGAACCACAAGGACATTTGTCATGTCTGCTATTTGTCTGTAGTGTGATCCATGCACTGATCATGTCTTTGAACTGTTATATAAACTGTGTGCAAACAATAAGGTTTTGAGAGTGATCTAACCATGCATTGGCCCTGATTTATGAAAACACTTTCAGAAGTGAAGCTGGGTGGTCCAGAAAACATGGAATAGACTTTTAAAAATTATTTGCTATTTGCTAGCAAATGTTTTGCATCTTGGACCAGATTCATTCCGGGTTTGCTGGACCACCCAGCTTCACTGATGAAAGTATATTCTCTCAGGCTAGGAGAGCTTTTAAAAATCAGGGCCATTAAGTTGTGTGTGTTACACTCTTCCAGAGCTGTAAACAGAAGCTATTAAAAAGAGGGAAAAATTGATCTAGGATCAATAGGAGATCGCCTTAACACATGGTTTTGGCTATTTCCTGTTTTACTGCTCCTAGCTGGAGTTGTGCCAACAGGTGTGGAAAGATCTGGAGCCACAAACAAGCATTCCTGCTTTGGTTGGGTGATGATTCGCTCAATTTAGGTTGAATATTAGCCAGTGGATCTTTAATCAATAAACTTTTTAAACTTTTCCATGATTTGTATACCACATAGAGTGTATTTTAAATAAAGAGACATCAATACCAAGTTAGGGAGTGTCTGTGGGTCTGGCTTTATTGGGAGAAAGTTTTTTGCATTGTCCAAACCTTTATAGATATACCTATTCCTTTTGAACCGGGGTTCTTCCTGCTGTATCACCAAGATTTCAGCTGCAAAGGGTACCACAAATCAGTCCTGATCCACTTGGTAAATGCTGCAAGAGCATGCATCCCTGCATTTTGAAGTAAGTCAGGGATTTTTTCAGTTGCCCACTGGTTTAATAGGATCAGTGATGATTTAGTAGGATCAGCAGATTAATTTTCTTACCTCTGTTTATAGATGGATAGAGAAGGCTACACCACAGAACTGATATGAGTGGATGACATTCCATAAATTTGCACTTTATTTGGTTGGTGTCTCGGCAGACTCACTCCAAATGGATTAATACCCGGAGACCTTTCTATGCTTCTGTGAGCTCTTGGGATGTACTATTATTTCTCTAGTCCTTCTTCTCTCTTTACTTCTTTTTTATAAGATTAAACCTATTGAATATCTTTTTAGATATTTGGAAATTGAATTAATGTTACTGTTCCTTTGCAACTTTACCTATAACTGAGGATTGTTTTACTTTTTGTGTGTTCTAATTGATATAATGAGCCTGATTTATTAAAACTCTCCAAGGCTGGAGAATACAATTTCATCAGTGAACCTTGGTGATCCAGCAAACCTGAAACAGATTTCTTTAAAGCAATTTGCTATTTGTTAGCAAATGTTTTGAATCCTGGACCAGATCCATTTGAGGTTTGCTGGATCACCGAGGTTCACTGATGAAAGTGTATCTTCTCCAGTCTTGGATTGCTTTATTAATCAGGCCAAATTTCCTATTGAATTCTTATAATAAACATGTTGGGAAACATAATTTCTGTATCTGAAGGAAGTCTTACCTAGGTAGGATGTAGCACCAGTTGTTTGCAATGAAGTGCCTTTGAATAACAAAGTGTGGATCATTGAAAAATCTCTGCAAAGTACCAACTGAAATACCGAAATCAGACAGCTGGAAAAAATGAAAATAATATAAGCTTAGTGGTCGCCTTTTGAAATATAATTAAAATCAAAATATAATTGGGAATTAATATTTATATAGGTGGAAGGTCTCAAACTTTTCTCCAATGTTTCTGATTCTGTTACAGTGTCACATTTTCACTGGCTGAAATACCGCGGAATATTACATGCAAATACAGGAATTGTAATGGAGAAACACCTTGCTGGTTCATCCAGTGAGAAGCTGGTACGTGTTATGAGTGGAAGATTCTGCCAGTGGTGTTTTGTTGTTTCAGTAAAAGTATCACTAGTGTGACATGGGTCTTACTTTAAAAGATGGCAAAAAAGCTAGACAAGCTGCTTTTCTGCCCCAGGGTTAGTATGTGGGCACTTTCATTGGAGTTCCTCTAGTTAAAAACCATAAAAGTAATAAATTTCATCTTTTAACCAGCTTAGATTATATAGATGCACAAAGATGGAAACTAATACACCACTATATCCTCCTCTAACTGAGGGATTCATGGTTTTAGGATCAGTATCAGTGACGAGGTTACCAGTCATTCTGAGAGGTTAATTCGCAAACACTGCAAACTGGTCAATTGATAGCAAGCCTATTATCTTTCATAGCTTTAGCTTTCAATTGACTACACATTCCACCACATAATACAATGGTGCAAAGTGTCAGTAGACCTTTGAGAAAGTAGCTTAATGCACGTGCAAAAATGGTATACTTCTATCCATTAACACAAAAATGCAAACAGTGAAAAAAAAAGATTCAGAAATACTATACCTCAGATGGTGGTAGCTGAATTTTTTGAACCTGTAGACAAATGCAAATCTGGGCATCTGATACAATGATGCGCATGTCTACATAAAATAAAAGCAATATAATATATTTTTACCTATGTAACATTCAAAAATGGCCACTATGATAAAGTTTCTTAAGTTTGTGGGGAAGTTTTTGTTTTCATCACTTGACCACAAGGCCTTTGTAATAATTTTGATTTTTTGGGTAAATGGCAAATGCATACTTATATTCATAGGGGAAAAATCCTTGATAATGTTGTCAAGGCTATGTAAATTATTTTGTAGCAGGTGACTTACCAACTGCATCCTGCTTTCCTGATTTTGATAAAAAATCAGCCCCTATAAAATATACAAAACAATGCAACAAATAAAAGTTGATATACTGAATATATATACTGAACTCCCATAACATACAAAACATAATTTACAAGTAATCCTATTACCTTCTTGAGACCTCTAACCCCAACATTCTAATGCCGACCATACTATGTTGCAGCAATCAGCTGCAGAAGCTTTTCAGTGCCTCTAAATAACATCAACTGTCCAATTCCCCTTTTTAATGTGTCCCAAATTCTGTAGGGCCCCCTGTAATGTGTACACCACTGTTCATAATGACATTTGAAAAGCAATCAGAAATCAAAAGACTAAGAGAGAATATGGGACTGTACTGTCTTATGGGATGGTGGCTGATTAATAATAATAATAATATTAATAATAGAAATACTCTGACAGATCAAAATTTTCCTTTGTTGGTATGTCTGTTCCTAATGATGCTTTCAAGCCATTGAGTGGCTAATGATGATGTAATTCCTAGGCATACACACAGGAGTTACCAGTCATCATTCCAACACTTACAAATGTGCCCGCTATGAAACACATGCAGCGCAGGCAGTGTGCATTAAAAAAAATGGTTAGGGGAAACATTAAGGTTTTTGTTTGCAAAATATACTAACTTTATTCATTTTGAAATAAAGGTATCCTTAGTCTGTGGATTCAAGGACTTTATTTATGATTTGACAAGTTTTGGCTGATATGATGAGCCTTTTTACACAGATGTGTGCTTCCCTAAGCAGTTCTGACTATGGGGACCCCACTGTTTTAGGAAAACTTTCATAGGCAGAATTAAGATTTCAATTTTAGCTCCTAAACATAATATACAGAAATATATTAGTATGCTTTCATTTCTTTGGCCAATCAAAACATCAAATAGTAAATGCACTTTTATGATGTTGTATTGAGAGAATAACTGTGACCTTGAATTAGAAGATGTCCAGCTTTATTCCATTGTGGGGAAAGCCGTAGAATGATTGTGTAGGAGAGACAAGCTTGAAGTTGAGCTGCAGTTACTCTTTTAGGACTCTCCATCTAGCAAACAATGATACATATTTATTCAGGACTTCCAATTTAAGGAGAGAAAAACATATATTAATAACTGTCTTGATGTCAGTCCATTGCAGTTACTAGCACAGAAAACCTCACAGGTAACACGAGCCAGCACTGCAACAAAAAGAGTTTGCTTTGGAAAATGATTTCAGCCTGAATGTAATAATTTTTTTGCAGAAAGGGCAAGCACAGAGATGAGCTCATCAATATGTGGCTGCTTCTTTATTGTTCAGTTTTTTGCCCAGTGAGTTCTGAGTGATTCGCCACATCCATGCCAAAGCAGATTTTCACATTTCTCTGTGATTTAAAATAAATGAATACATGGTAATACTAAAATACAATAAAGGTAAGAAAAGCTAGGGATTTTAAGAGTTATTTGTAAAGGCAATTTAGAAGTGAAAGGTTTGCTTTCATTTGTTTTTGCAATGAAAAATACTTACTGTAGTATTTTGTATATGTAGAAAAGAGACGGGGATTAGGTTGGCAATAAGGTTAATTATGTATTTATATTTTTAAACATCATATATATTTACATGAAATGTACATATATATATTTATATATATATATATATATATATATATATATATATATATCTTGAACTTTATTTTAGTATCACAGAGTTCAGATATTCAAACTATACAGTTCACTTCTAGCATATGAGAGATTAACCGTTTCAATAAGGTGTGTGCCCGACGCATTTCGCCAGTTAGGCTTCCCTAGGGGTACGATTGTGACACTTGTAGCTGTGATGATGAGAAGCTGATAGGATAGTACATCCAAAATGGTGTGTGGATGGCTGGTATATGGAGGAGTAAGCTGTATGTACTTTTAGACTGAAAAGGCATACAGTGGAAAATCGAAGAGAGTGGCTTTAGATTGGTTCGATACTTCCATGTAGAACCTTAGAGATAATTTTGGAGTTTTGAAAACGCTTTTACCTTTTCAGGTATATACTATCCCTAATTATTTTGAGTACAAAGTAGCCAAAGATGGATCAAAAGGGTGTATATGGGTCCAAATCAAGGAAAGTTAGAAGGTAAAGGTTTTCTGGTGGTTTGGAGAGGATGCTCAGAATAACGGATCCAGTGTTGCAAAAAGTCTTAATGATATGAAAAAGAATCCTTCTGCTAAAGATGCATGTTCCAAAAGTGACAGCCAGATGCCAGTTTGGACGTACTACCCTATCAGTTTCTCATCATCACAACTTAAACTGTCAAAATCGTACCTCTGAGGAAGTCTAAATAGGTATGATGTTTAAAAATATAAATACATAATAAATGGTATTGCCAACCCAATCCCGATCTCTTTTGTACAAACACAAATATTCAAACTTATTATGGGGTGGCAACAAACAGCAAGTTTTCTTAAATACTAATAAAGAAGATAGAAAGAGTATAGAATCCCACTTTCCTCTACTTACTGTAGTAGCATATATTTCAGTCATAGCTTGAACTTTTCCAGTTTTGTAGAAGGATCTCTAAAACAGAATAACATAATTAATAAGTAAATACTTTAATCATTCAAACCCCCAGATGCTGTTTTGAAATATTGGGGCTGATTTATTAAAGCTCTCTAAGACTAGAGAGGATATACTTTCTTCGGGTGATCCAGCAAACCTGGAATGAATTTCTTAAAAGTCAATAACTGTTTGTTAGCAAATGCTTATTCTCCCCAACCTTTGAGAACTTTAATAAAACCCATTGGCTACTTGTCCCAGTGCTACTTAAAAATGGCATTGGAATAAAAAGTATAAAAAGTTCCTTCAGATTTTGGCCATCTACAGCACTAAACCCGAAAGCTGAAATGATCCTGCTGTAAGAGGTAATGTAAATACAATGTAGTTATACAAAAGAATCAGATGACATTGTATTTTCCATAAGTATAGAGGGCAGGAGTAACACAGCTCTATCCAGCCATTTATTGCAAAACGTCTTGGAGAGATAATAAATCAGGCCCTATGTAAATATTTAAGGGTAGAAAGAAAAAGTTAAATGGTATCAGGTGTGGAAAAGTTCTGAGGCTCAAGGGGGTTAAAGGAAACTCATAAAACAAATATTAAAAGTTGTATTTAATTTAAATCAATATTTATTATTATTATTATTTATGTCCAAGCAGTACCCTAAGAAAACACACCCTTTTCCTGGAATTCCTCCAAAAAAAATAGCAATCACTTCTAGTGAAACTAAACCTTTAAAAAGAAAAAAAACTGTGATCAGGTAGGTCCTATATTGAAGAAGAGACTGGTGATGTTTCTTGTGCAAAAAATATTCTTACCCGCCTGATTGCAATTTTATAGATAAACTCACTTGTCTCTGTCACAGGCATCATCATCCTCTTCTCTTGCTAATTCCAATTTTCAGCTATTTTGATGGACCAGGCCCAGGATCGTGTAACTCCTGCGCATGCATGTGGGACTTTATTGCTCAATTTTTTTTACAGAACTGCAGTTTTTCTTTAAATGTGATTGTGACCATGGCCATGAATTATTAAAGTTCTCCAAGACTGGAGAGCATACACTTTCACCAGTGAAGCTGGGTAATCCAGCAAACCTGTAATGGATTTCCTAAAAGTCAAGCTATTTGTTAGCAAATGTTTTCAATCCTAGACCAGATCCATTCCAGGTTTGCTGGATCACCCAGCTTCACTGATGAAAGTGTATTCTCTCCAGCCTTGAAGAACTTTAATAAATCAGGGCCTATAAGCATGCAGACCATCTGTATACCTGCAGTGTGAAATTAAAGGCATCACTGATTCCAACCACCTATCTCAAGAGGTTTGGGTATATCAGTACCTGAAGAAGTTAGGCTCTGCCTCTACCAATATGGCTGGCTCTACACAAGGTCACAGACAAAACTGGCGGCTAGTCCTTTTCCCTCTGTTTTTTGGGGGAATAACTTCTCAAGTTCTGTACGTTTTTATTACAGTAAAAACATATGTGTAACAACTTTTACTTACTACTGACAGCAGGCATAAGTAATACAAATGCACTGAATTTATTTTGAATCTGTATGCATGTGCATGCATCTATGGTTTAATAGCTGTACTAAAGCACTGTGTTCACACAATGAGCCTGGGCGAACCAGCAAACCTGGAATGAATTCTGTCCAGAATGATTTTTAAGAAATCCATTACAGGTTTGCAGCATCACCAAGGTTCACTGATAAAAGTGTATCTTCTCCAGTCTTGGAGAGCTTTAATAAATCAGGCCCA
Organism: Pyxicephalus adspersus; assembly: GCF_032062135.1. Lineage (NCBI taxonomy): Eukaryota > Metazoa > Chordata > Amphibia > Anura > Pyxicephalidae > Pyxicephalus > Pyxicephalus adspersus. Next base: position 53,207,589 of record NC_092862.1, on the reverse strand, counting down.
ATAAATGTATGTTTGCTGTCTACCCAAGGGAAAACTATACTAGGAAAAATATGCAAGTTGCCATTGCTACTTCTGAAATGATAGTTGCTGCCCTGCCTCTGGCTTCAAACATTGCTGTGTCACTAACCTGGAACAAATATGCAGATCGGAGAAAGCAGAACTATTGATCTGTAAATTTGTTATGGTTATTGACTTACAAACTGCTAGATTTAACAACAACATTAATACAGATTTGACTGCTATCTCTGTTCCCATGAGAACATGTTCCTCTCACTTTTATTGAGGTACACATGGGCTGATTTACCAAAGGAATTGGGAATCTCCACATCATAGATTGTAGGAATATTTGTTTAAATCATAAATGTATATTCACTTTGATTATCAGCTGCAGAATCCAAGAACATAATTATATTAAAAAAATGTTGCAGGATCTACAGGTAGTCCCTGGGTTACATAAGAGATAGGGTCTGAAGGTTTGTTCTTAAGTTGAATTTGTATGTAAATCGGAACAGGTGCATTATTTTAATAAATGCAATTAAGACAGATGTTTGTCTCAACATATTATTAGGCAGCGTGGTGTCAGTTATTGTATAAAATCCTCACTGTGAGTTAATCACAAACAAAGCAAAAAAAACATTATGGAGCCTAGACATTCATTAACTTCTGGAGCAAGCTGTGCTTTGATATGCAAAAAGAATCAACTGCAGAGTTTGTCTTGGTCATTTGAGTTACAAGATGTTGCTCAGCCGTGTTTACCAAAGGACTTCTTTCGAAAGTCATGCAAACTGCCCCTCGAGCAGGGAGCCCCTTTTCATATCTAGGAGTCGTTTGTATGTCCCATGTCCTTAACTTGGGGACTACCTATATTGTTCATTAATTTTGAATAAAATGCCCAATGAAACCTAAACACAAAAAAAATCAGAATAGCAAACTGCTTTCTGGCAGGCAGTATTTCTAAGTTTATTAAGTATTTTCTGTGTCAAATGAAGGTTTAGGTTGCTGGGGATGAAAGGATAAGATTATACGCTCATTTGATATAGTTAGTTCATTTTAGCATCTTTTATGTGGACAGCACAAAACACAAGAGTTATGAAGTGCAAGGAGGGAGAACTAGGGAAATTGGGCCTCCTGGAGTGGTCAGATTTTCTAGCACATTTGAAGGCACATTTCTAGTAAATAAAAACTAATGTATTGATAGGATGTACACACTATGTAAGTGTTTAAATTTGATTTCATTTTACTTTTTGAGTTGGAAATGGGTCACTTTTGCTGCATGTTCAATTCCCTAAGGCTTAGTCTACACAGATGTTTTCCCCAGCATTTAACCAGAGGCTTTAAAAGCCCATGTTGGAAATTCCCATGCATTCCATTTGGCTAATCTACACCAGGACATTTCCCTGAGACACGTTTCTGAGCGTTATCTATAACGTTGCTTGCAATGTTTAAAAAATTAAAGCGCCGCGTTAACGCTAGAAAATGCAGGAAATGGGACATGGACTTTTTCCAATGGTTTAAAGGCAAGCTTTAAAACACTAATAAAAGTGCATAAAAACACATATAAACACAGTAGGAGCATGTCCATGCATTTTTAAAAACGCAGTGTAGACCCAGCCTAAAAATCTAATTTGCTGTTAATGCAAGTGGGTTTTTACTGCACTTTTTCTTTTATCTCAAAGGGCTATTTTTTTTATCACAATATTCCTGCATCTATCTAAGAAATAGAAGAGCAATACCCCGTACATAATTTGCCAATGTACAATCTGTACAGTAATCGCTTTTCTCTAACTAGAATTGCATATTTGCTGGTATCAGGACTAAGGCTACCTACACACATGCAATAATTAAACGAACGAGTAATGACTGATCGTCCGATAATCGGTAATAAAAAAAGTGAACAACAACGCCGATGAATGAGGAATGTCACTGGAAACGAAAGACCATCTTAGCAGAATGGATTGGGGGACAATCATTCACTATCTATTGTGTGTACGGTCGTTCAGTGATCATGGATTGTTCTGCGATACACTTTCTCTGGTTCACTTCCTGCATCATTCAAACAATCCTATCTAGTTTGTGTACATAATTGGTGTATTATATTTGAACAATTGTATGGTTAAAGGATGTACAGAATCGTGCACTATACAATCGATCAAAATAATCATTAATAATGATTCAGCCATCAGTGAATGATCATTGATCGGTTGTTAATCATTTGTTATTGCACCTGTGTACCTAGCCTTACTTAACAAAAAAAAATTAATATAAAGAGTATCAAAAAAAAAAAATAAGCAGTGTGTAGAAATCTGCAATTATCTAAGGTCCAACAGACCTTGCAATACAGCTGGCCAAAAGAGAATTGTTTCTTCCTTAACAAAACTCTATTAGTTTATGTAATATCTCTTATATCCAAAACCAAAATGAAAGATGTTAAACTCACTGCCATGATGACTGTTATTTCATCAAACTGTTCTGGATTTGGTGAAGCGACAATCTGATCATAACAAAATAACAAATGTCTGAAATACAAAAAAAAATTATAGCTTAACAAAAAAAAAAGATCATGTCAGTATAGTGTGCTCAAGAAGTTCGATGGAATGAATGCATACCTGCAGAGTTTAATTTGTGCATCTCTAATGCAAAGATTTAATGTTCCACGGTTCAAGTAGATCTTCACAGTACAGAGTTCCCTTAGATCTGGAAAATCCATTAAAAACAGAGATTCTGGCCACTGTACATCCATAGCTCTGCATAAAACAATTCCACATATTAGTTTATCATAACAAAAGAGATTTTTACCCTGGCCCACTCATTGCTAGTTCTACACTTGTTTACCAATCAGCCCCTACAAATATACCCTGACAGCTTCTCTTAGGCCCATGTTATTCATTGGTGGAAACTCAACAGCAACAGGATTGATTAATGGATTACAACCTTCTACAGCATCGCTCTCTGGCCAACGCACTGCCAATCTCACGGTCAGCGAAGGAGCAGAGGTGGAGCTCTTGTTCCCATACTATGATAATTTACATATTCCATTGTATTGTTTTCCAATTGGGATATCATCTGTGGTGCTTAGCAGCAAAAAAATTCATTTCCCATCAAAATCAAAATATGAATAGCCAGATCCTGTCAGATTTAACCAACAGAGTAAGTTCTGCACATCACAGCTATTCCACTAGTGCAAAGTTTACCAAGGGCTGACAGAGTTCAATATAAGGAAATAGGGAAGTACTTTGTATATTTTTGTTTTTATATCGGTGTTACTGCTTTTATTTACTTATTTGCTAATGTCTTTTAATCCTGCTCTTGAAAAAAATGTTGGTTTCCATTGCTGAGCTCCTTTATTAATGTTCTTTTTCAGGCTGATCCAAGGTCCCATAGCAATAGGCGATTTGAATGAGTTCTTTACTCTTTGCGCATTGCATGCCTATTTCCAATGTACACCATAAGTACAGATCTTTATCACTTTTTGTGTAAAATTTTTGTTCCAGATCAGCAACTCTAGCAACATTAGTGTTGCAGCTGCAAAAAGTCAGGCACCTTCTAAAATAATAATATTAATTATCAATATTATTTTTATTATTAAACAGAATTCAAATAGCCCCAAAAAAATATGCAGTGCTGTACAATAAATAGGGGTTGCAAATGACAGACGAATACAGACACTGACAAAGGAGACCAGGACCCTGCCTCAAAGAGCTTACAACTAGGAGGTAAGCATCTGTTTCTCTTAGAATTGTGAAAAAATAGTCACCGTGGAAATTATTGACCTTTTCAACATATTTATTTCATTTTATATTTATTCATTTATATATTTTAGGATATACTTTAATTTTCTTTCTTGTTCCTTCTTCATGCAGTCAGAAATCAAAGGAAACTATGATTGATACCATGAAGTTTTTAAACGTGTCAGGCAGGCGTGAGAGTCCGGTGTTACCAACAGACAGAAAGGCCAGGAGTCAGTATTCAGTCTTCAGATACTTTTTAAACACTGCATAAAGCTGCGTACACACTTCCAATTTTTATCGTTGGAAATGAACGACGAACGATCGATTGGGCAAAAATCGTTCGTAAAAAAAGTAACCAATGACGCCGACGAACGAGAATAGTCGCTGGAAATGAACGACCGGACCGGCGGATCGGATTGGACGACGATCGTTTACCATCTATTGTGTGTACGGTCGTTCATTGATCGTCCATGGTCTGAGCATGCGCGGTGAACGAACGTTCGCTTACTTCCTGTGGTGCACGTCACTTCCTGTATCGTTCAAACGATCGCATCTATCGTGTGTACAATATCTGCGAACGATCGTGTCGTTATCTGTATGTACAGGATCGGTGCTATACGATCGTTCGCAGATATTGTGCAGGATCGTCGTCGTTCGTTTACCAATGATAATAATTGGAAGTGTGTACGTAGTTTAAGTCATATTCAAAAGCAGCAGAATTGTATATTGAAACAATTACCTTTTCAATTTTAATAACCATGTTGTAAAGATTATCAGTAATGCCTTTAGGTTTATTTAAATTGTCTCCAATGTATGAGCTCCCTCATCTATGTTTCCAAAGATCTCTGTACAAAAATCAAATTAAGCAATTGGCAGCATTCACTGAGGGTTGGAGGTGTTTTTGCCTAAAAGATATCATTTGCTAAAGGGGACAATACCATCTTCTTAAGCCAAGGTGTATTTACCTTTTGAGCAGTATACAAATATACCTAGTGATTTAAAAAAAAGTTGAAAGGGCACAATATTTATCTGTCAACAATGTAATAATTTGTATCTAATGTTTGCCTGCTCAAATGTTGTTACAAATTATGTTGGGACTTCAAACCAAACATTTTGGAAACATTTGTTGCTGTATATTTCTTCTGTTCCACAAGTAAAAATGCAGATGATGGAGTGGTCAGAAACCAGTGGATGAATATATATAGAAGCAGAGAGAAAAGCAGAGTGTCAACTAATAATTACAGAGGGTAGAGGGGAGAATAAAGTGGCAGCTGATCATGTCTCACTGGGTGAGAAAAGAACTTTGAATAGACTGAAGAGTAAAGAGGCAGAAAGGAAGGTAAATGAGGACATGGGGAATGGCAGGTTATCCCTATTTTCATAACTTGTAAAGATGTACTGAAGCTGTTTGCACCAGCACTAACACACCTCCAGCAAATGGTGGGGCTTAAAGGAGAGAAACTTGCAGTTGCCATCTTAGGCGGAACTAAACTGCGTTACTCACCTGGCCTTGTTCCCTTGCAGGTTGCCACCATTTTATTTAATCAGGCAGGTAGGAGGGATTATTGCAGAAGGGACATCATCTGTCCATTTCTGCAATAATTACCTGCCTAATCCTATATTCTTAAAAGTGGCATTTTTAGTTCTACTTTAATACCTACTTGGGCTTTTGTATGCACCATACCAGCCAGCGGACAGTACTTGTAAACTGTGTACCCCGCATTGCTGCAAAATATTGTAGAAAGTGATCTGAGCCAACAGTGCAAATGGCAAAGACAACATCAGACTCAGGAGCTGACATTGGGTTAAAACTGCAAGAGAAGCTATTGTGGACAGCAATGAGAGATTTGCAGAGAAAAGGAGAAGGGACAGGTACAACCCTCAGAAAACAGTGTAGTCTGTAGAGGTTGGGGATTTAGAATGGACAGTGGTGGGAAAAAATGATATAGAACAAGGTGGAGGAAAAAAATCATTAGGGAAGGAGATAGCTACCAAAGAAGATGGTGCAGACTATTTGGTGAGCACTGAACACTGCCATGTATAATACAGAGATGGACGGTGACAGTAAAAGAAAGTTTCTGCCCGCACATGTGCAGGAATAATTGAAGAAAGCTGTCAGCAATAAAGTACAAAAGTTCAAGAGAGTACAGATCTGACAGCTAGTAAAACCTTCAAAAGAAAAAACAAACCATACAATCTTTCCCGATACCATACAGGGGGAAGAATTGAAATTGACATTGCTAATAAGTAGTTCTAGGGAATAATGTGCTGTGAGAGGTTGGGTATGGCTAGGAATCCTGACTAGGGACCACCCATCAAAGCCAGGGCACTTGTTCAGCTTTGTTCGAGCATGATGGCGGTGGCCTCTCAATGGCTGAAACGCTGGTTGGGAACCTGAATCTCATACACGTGCCAGTTGCTTTTGGGTCATGACCATGGCAGACAAAATATTGACACATCTACAGCGGTCACCTGACGTCTACCATCAATCTGCCAAGACAGGTTGGATTGAGATATAACATAACAAATCAAATGAGTTTAGGGGACCCACATCATGGCATTCTACTCTATGGACCATTAGGATTGTGTCAGTGTCACTATTCTGATACAAATCCACCCTGCCAGGGGTATCAGAATGCCCAGCTTTGTCATCCACATCACCCTCTATGATCATCATTTTTCTACAATGGGCAGCAACATTTTTTAAGACTGACAAAAGCTACATCATCATTTACAGGCTTTGTTTTAGAACATGTCAGGATAAATAAACTTAAAGCAGACCTAACATGACATTTTAAATATTATTTAAAATGATTGGTATTAAACAGTATTTTGATAGCTATGAAATATATGGCACCAAAAGTTTAAGGTTTTAAAATTAATTATACAGTACCACCATTTAACACAGTTACAATTCATGATTGATTTCAAACATAAATAGACATTAGCAGTGTAGACACATAAAAAGTTAAAAAGGTAACTTGATTAAGGCAGGTAAATATATAACTTTACATCTGATAAATTCATTATACATTTTATAGTTTCATTTGGTAACGCGTTTCACAGAGTCTTCTCTGCTTCCTCAGACTCAGAAACTATAATAAAATAGATGAACTATATAGATTTCTTCTAACCGTATATGTGTATAGTAAATTCAAGGACAAATTTTTTTATTAGAAGCCTTGACTTTACTATACATATATACAGTTCTAGAAATCTTTATAGAAATCTATATAGTTCATCTATTTGATCGTAGTTTCTGAGTCTGAGGAAGCAGAGAACACTCTGTGAAATGCGTTACTAAATAAAACTATAAAATGTATAATGAATTTATTAGATGTAAAATTATATATTTACCTGCCTTAATCATGTTACCTTTTTAACTGTCCACACTGCTAATGTCTATTTATGTTTGAAATCCTAAATTTTACCTGTAATAAATGGTGGTATAATAATATAAAAAAAAAAACTTTTGTTACCACATTTTTCATATCTATGTATAAGGGGTATATACCACAATTATGAAGTATCTGTCTTGGTTCGAGGCACCAAATATCGTTATTTTGGATGACGTTGGCAAAAGCTGGAAGAAGATGGCGTCACTTGCTGGTTCCTCTGTGTCAGAAAGAAGAAATCTGTGGAGGGATTCAGGGCTCTTCAAAAGTAAATTTTTTCAATATTTTTAATGAAAGGTCGGTTTAAAAAACAAAAATACATTTAGAGTAATACTATGCAGATTTCCAGTGCTTATCCTATGGGTTTTGTTGATTTTCTGTTAGAATTGCAGCAATATGGTGACAGGTTCTCTTTTTTAGCGGCACTCCTATCTTCTAACTTGTCTTCTGCCTATGTAACCCGGTCTAGAACTACACAGGCACAAGATCGGGTGAGTAGCTTGCTGTAAATCGGCAAAAAAGAGTATCGATCTCACTGCACATGAGATGGGCATTTTTTTCCCCACATTGAAGAAAAAGCCTCTTCTGCACATGCCCAGTGTCAGACATGTGCATTAGGAGCAGCCAGGAGCCTCCAGGAATGCATTATGTACCTCAGGAAGCTCTGCGCTCCCATTCTGCCCTAAAGCAAACCTAAACTCAGAATTGTCACTTTATGTGACATGTTAGGTAAAAATTCTCTGTTTATTTTTTTAAGGCAACAACTGGCAGCACCACCTCCCAATTCTCAATCACCTAGGCCATGGAGAATGAATGGGAGCGCAAAGCCTCCAGGGATACCTACATCATGCATGGAGGCTCTTGGCTGCTCCTTCTGCGCATGCGAGGAGCCCTTTCGTAAAAAGGGGAAAATAAGCCGATCTTTTGCATGCGCAGTGAGATCGGCAAGTTTTTTTCCCCAACTATGTCACCCAATTTCGCTTTGGGTTGGGTAACGTAGTAAGAAGAACCCGGAAGAAGAGGAGAGGATGGCGTCACCGGCCCGAAGACGAATACCAGGACGACGCGGGACCCGATGGAAGAGACCGCCGGCCTGATCGACTGTGCTGCAGGATTGAAGGTAAGTGGCTTGTTGTTTTGGCCATTTTGAGTTTGCTTCCTCATTATTCACCCCCGGCCATTAAGACAGAAGGAGAGAGATTTCACCTGTTTTTAAAAGGGTGTTAACCCCCTCCACCAAAAAAAAGTAATTTTTTTTCCTCACATAGAAAGGTTGCCACCCCTTTATGTAGATGAGATATCCTGGTGACAGGTCCACTGTAAGGACAAACCCTAAATACACCCCAAACCCTGGACACAGAAGTGACTGCAGTTAATGAGACATTGAATGACAGAACTCTGCTCTACAATACTATTGTGACAGGACAGCCACAGTTCACCTGTCAGAGGAGAATGACGTGCTGCACAAGAAAAAGATCTGCTAATCTGTACAAAGGTATCTCGGTAACTGAACCCTGACCCCGAGCCTGAACTCACTTGACCACCCAGCACTGCTCACCTCAGACTGCCTCCCGCCCTCTCTGCCTCCCTCCCCCTCCCCACTGTTACACGAGCCTGCTCACGCACGCACGTTCTGCGTTACTCGTCCCATTCACTAGGAGCATAACTCCTCCCCTGCTCTTATTGGACCGTACAGAGAACTAAGGGACCAATAGGAAAGTGTCCTGAAGTGAAGGACGCAAAGTTACTGGTGTTTTCTGACAAAAAGCATCCCCAGCATCCCTATAGACATAGAGCTGAACTGCTAGTAAACAACAGGGAGGCACTTTGGAAGGTTTATGGATATTTTCTTCTGATAAAAAGATATGAAACCGAAAAAAGGGGCCCCATACAGTACAGAACACAAATTTAGAGTTTAATAATGGCCCCACACACTCACACCAAAGTATAGCTTAAGTAAACATTTGTTTTCAGTAGAATCTGCTGTGATTTCTATTTCGTTTTTGCTATCTGTCTTATTAGAGGGATTTCTTTTCACTTCCTGTCCTCCAGACACATCAGGTAATGAGAGGATGTGAAGGAGATCCCCTTCTAAACTGTTACCATGGGAACATTGGAGGATTCCCCTCTATTTCGGTCCTGGAAGTCACACAAAATGTTGGATTCACCGTCACTTGGTGAACTAATAAACCCCCTACAGATATACAAATCTTGTCACTGGCAATCTCTAGTGATTGTCCCCAAATCTGAGCTCTGTACATACGGGAGACCCCCGTTCTGTTCTCTCCATTAGTTAAGGTGCGTACACACTTCCAATTTTTATCGTTCCAATCGAACGACGAACGATCGATTGGGCAAAAAATCGTTCGTAAAAAAGTAACCCTGTGCCAATTCAACCCCTTCTGATAAATTGGCACAGAGTGATCAGAAGGGGTTGAATTTGCACAGGGCGATCAGAAGGGGATAAATTGGCACAGAGTGATCAGAAGAGGATAAATTCCCCACTCTGTGCCTATTTATCCCCTGCTGATCATCCCTTCCCACTTACCGGTCCGTTTCTCTCCGCCGGCTTGCTTCCGGGATCGCGGGGGCACGCTTGTCTCTCAGCTTGCTTCCGGGATCGCGTGTGCAGGCTTCTCCTCGCTGGGTCTGCAGGAAGGCGGGGACACGCGCTGCAGCCAGGAGGAGAGGAGAGAAGATCGCAGAAGCACGTAGGATCGCGGGATCGCGGTATCGGGTAAGTATGTTACCGGTTTTATTTATTTTTAAAACTTGCATTCGTTGTATAGGACGCACCCACTTTCCCCCCCCAGTTTTGGGGAAGAAAAAGTGCATCTTATACGCCGAAAAATACGGTACATTTGTGTTCTTGGGTTTTGTTATACCTTAGTGGACATGAGCTTGTTTACATTTGGTCAGCAGCTTTATTGTTAACATAATTTGAGTGATTTCATAGACCACTTCTACATTGCTTTTAGCATTCAGCCACCCCTGGCTGTCCAATGCCAGCTCTTTAAAATAACCACTCCCAAATGTGTCCTCTGGTAAGACACTACATATAGTGTCTCACCCACATTCACCCATGGAGAATGAGTGATGGAGACTGGTTCAGTACTGCCTTCCAAAGCAGCCAGTGTGGGCAGAGCAGTAAAAGTAGTCAAGCGGCTGAAAAGAGGAGAAGAGATGCATGGGAACTGCTACCTTGGTACCAAATGAACTTTTTTTACATTCCACAGCCCATCTTAGTATTGTTACTGACCAAATCTATTCCTTTATGAGTATAGTGTACCCATCTTCTGATGGCTATTTCCATTACTGGGACATGCCATGCTACAAATCTCAAATCATCTCAAACTGGTTTCTTGAACATGACAACCTGACAGTTCCACAGTCACAAAACTCAACCCAATTAGGAAATTTTGGTGGAATACAAAAGCAATATATGTGGTGGAACTGGAGATTCACATCATAGATATGCAGCTGACAAATCTGCAAGGGCCTCATGATGCTGTCAGGTCATTGGGATTGTTTCAAACACCTATTTAATCTATGCCACAAAGAACCAAAGATGCCAACAGTCAGAGTGCCAGTCAGTCAAGTAAATCCTGTCTATTATTATTATTAATAACAATAATATTAATAATCATAATAATAATTATTAATATATATATATATATATATATAATTATATGTTATATAAATATAATTATATGTTACTGTATATAGTGCAGTGTATATAGTATTAGTGCAGTGTAATATTTTTTATATATATACCGTGTTTCCCCGAAAATAAGACCTACCCCGAAAATAAGACCTAGC
>NC_092862.1:53130248-53195924 GCF_032062135.1 Pyxicephalus adspersus | reverse complement strand
ACGGTATATATATATATATATATATATATATATATTTGTTTATATATATACACAGAAATATACAATTTTCATTTTTTTTACCAATTTTCTCTCTGCTCTATTATTAAAGTGTCCTGCTGGCAGAATAAAAGAAAAATATATGTAGATTTAGGCTTTACAATCAGGCTTTAGGAGAATGTATTTTCCTTGCGTTATGAATCATATATTATTATGGTAAAAGTTTGCCTGATTTTGGACCCTGACAGCTCAGCATAGCAGACGTAAGCAGTGTAATAGCCACGAGGGAGGAGCAATCACATCTACAGGGATGTCAGGGCTGCCTGCTTTCATATAACTCTGGCAGGAAGGGCTGTGCAGTGCAGAGTGGTGGAGAAATCAGCAGCATTGCTTGTGTCCAGATCCCAGCAATATCATGGCTGATCAGGAGCAGAAAGACGTCAAATACTACACATTAGAAGAAATTCAGAAACATAATCATAGCAAGAGCACCTGGATCATCATCCACCACAAAGTGTATGATGTGACAAAGTTCTTGGAGGAGGTGAGTGGGCCCTGGGCTCTTTGTTTATTGTACAGGGTGGAGATAGTCTATAAGCTGCCTTACAACTCACACCCTGCACTGGGGACAATAGGACCCCCCTGCTTGTTGTTTGGACCTCAGGACCACCCTGCTTGTTGTATGGACCTCAGGACCACCCTGCTTGTTGTATGGACCTCAGGACCACCCTGACTAGAAGACCCTGGAAGGAGCTGTCACAGCTGCAGCTCAGGACTGCAGTGATCACACACCATGCTTTATATTACTGTTTATTCTTTAATATTAGTCAGTGCTTTTCATAGCCTGTAATTTCAGTGCCTCCTGTGTGTCAATATTTGTCAACAAATTTACTGTATTTGTTAAACAGTAACACACTACTGGCAATCTATGCTGTAAAAAAAGTTTTTTACCTCCATTTTTTTGTTTTGTAGATTAGTATTAAAAAGATTGGTGATCTAACAAGTATAGGAGAATTACCTGCTATTGTAGCAGCAAATAAAAAAAGAACGTGTCCACCTTAGCTACATAAGAAACTTGTTTGACAGGTAGGGTATTGTAAAATAAAAGAGATGTGTTGTATAATCCACTTGCACTATGTACACTTCTAGGCACCGTAATAAGGTGTATCTGTATTGTGGGGAAAGAAGTCATCCGCCTAGTTTCCAGATTCACAAGGCACATTAATGCCCAGTAGTTTTACCATAGAATGTTACCTTTTCTGGTGACCCCCTTCCCTGCTGTCACTGTGCGTTTAAAGAACCATCCCCAGCTTTGTACTCTGTGATCCATGGCTCTTGTTTGTACCCTCCCTGGCCAGTCATTGGATATCCTCAGTTAAAAAAGTCACTTTGTGATGGGCCAAGGAGGGAAGGTGCATTTCTTATAGAAATCTGCCATTCTCACTGTCAGAGTGCTTAAAGTACAACAGAGCTATGTTGTGCATCAGAATTAAGCCGCGGGAATGCACAGATATTGGCGTGTGGGTACAAGGGAAGATACTTGAAATAACATTTTATGGTGCAGCAATTTGGCCATTTATTTTAAAAGCTGGAGTTGTTTAAGCCCATATTGTATAATTCTGTACCCACTCATCCTCCTAAATGCATGCTCAGAACATCAAGGGTCCCTGTGTAAGTCTTCGTTAAAGCTCTGTATTTTTATATGCGTAGACATGACACCATATGATGGCATGTGTTGGAATATTTGGGGATTTCTGTTAGATAATGACTACATACAATTCTTTTTCACTTGTTATACAGTGGAGACCTTGGCTTCTATTTTTCCTCTTTGTGCAGATATACTTTAGGAAAAACAGGGTCATTAAAATGCAGCCAATCACAATTAGAGGGAAGGTGTCAAAGGTGATTTTTCTTTAGTTTATATCGAGAAGAGTTCATAAATAAGCCCATTATGTTCATGAAGGAAGCAAGTTGTGAAGGACAAGCCATTTTACTTGATAAAACATTACTTTTTGTCCAGGTTACAAGATCCCATAGTTCACTCTGTGGATAAAAGCGGGACCATTTGTTTTGGGCGAGAATTTGATGTGTACAGCGGTCGCCTGACAAGACTGAGTCAGGAACGACTGATGGGGAACATCCACTGTACAAGTCAAAGTAGGAGAACACAGCGAGAACGGCTTGCTCATCCTCTCCCAAACATTGAAATAGTCATTTATATCTTTTGGATACTTCTTTTGGGGTCTCACTAACCCAGTATAGCAAATAGCAATTTTAAAATGAGGGCCAGCAGATGATACGCCCATATTTGTCTTAGGAAAGGTTTTCATTAAAATGGAACTTTACTGTTAAACATGACTGCTTTGATTGCAGAACAGCCTCTATAACAGTTATCAAGTGACAAACAGGTTATTGGCTAAACTGAGGGGCATTAATTCTTTACTATAACACTATTTGTAGGGGATAAGCTAAAAAAAAAAATCTATCAATTTTACAAAGATTAGGTCTGTGATATACAGGAGATTTTAAATAGATTTTGATGGATGTGGATAACGGTAATTTGTGAATTGAATTCTTTTGGAGCATTGTAATGTGTATGTCATTGTTCCCCCATGCAAACCAATTTAAATGCAACTCAAACTAGATTTAAGTTTAGGCTATGTGTCATTGTTTGTACCAGTGCGGACCAGAACTAGCAGTAAGTAGGCCATGTGTTTACAGTGGACATGTTACCAGAAGGAGACAGCAAAGTGACAACCTAATTAACAATATCCAATCCGTAGGCATGGACATATATTTTAGTCGAGTATCCAGTGTCTTGCAGGTGCCATGTCAGAAAAGTCTGACTATAACAGACTATAAAGACTATATAGACTATAACATTATTTTGACTATTGTTGTGGTCTGCCACTTTTTTGTAGCCAATTCCTGGTGGCTAAGAGCGTCTTCATCATGTGTCTGAAGGTAGTGCAGTGGTTAATCATATGGCTTCTCTGGTTAAACATACTTAATCTTCAGAGAGGGGAAGCCTAGCTCCAGGATCAATCACATAAACTCTATCCATGATAAGGCTATATGTTGTAAGAAAGACAAACATATATTACATTTTTAACTCTGATCTCAGTCATTCCAAAATGTAGAAGTTAGCATATATTTAGTTTTAGGCACATGTACAGCAAAAGTCCTAATGAAAGTTTCTGGCATTTCCTAAGCATATAGTGTTGAAACTCCCTGAATATGAAGTATACCTTGTTTTTTTTGCCATTTCCCCTCTTTTGACAATAGTTTAAATTGTCACTTGAGACCTTTAATAGAACTTCACCCTGCATGCACCGATTGATAGCTGTATGAAAGAAAATCCCATTTCTTTGAAATTTGTTTTTTAGATTTGGAAGCAGTTACTTGTATTGCAACATGGTTTGCTTTCCAGATCCAAATTCATTACAGAACAACTACAGAGAAAAAACTCTGGGCGGCCTTGACTTGCATCAGTTCATGATCTGTAAAACGGAGTATGCTGTACAAAGGTGATCTTTTTATGCTTGTCATAGGTGAGACCAGTTCTTTGTGACAGTAATAAAGCAAGTTTCTGCAGTTGCTTTTGTTGCACAGTGCAGTGAAACAGATCATTTTAATTTCTTTGTAATAAACATTTTATATTGTTTTTGTGTAGTGATATTTGCAGGTAAAATTCTTTCCTGCTAGTTTTGTGCTTCTTACCGCCCACCTCCACCCAAAAAAAGCCTCAGTAATGGGAAAATGCTTGTTCTTAGGTTATATCTATTGCTAATGTTTTAGTATGTTTTATTTTTTTTACTTTTGGTATACTCTATAACTGTGGTCCCCAACCTTTCCTTTTCAGCATAGAATAGAATTAACATAGAATAACATTTTCCCAGGGCCCAGTATATGTACAGCTTTCACTACTCTGCTGTTCTCAGCAGCTCGGCCTCCTGTCAGCACTCTAGCTGAGAATAGCAGAGTAATGTATGAGAGCTGGTGTGCTGTCAGGTGGCAGAGCTGCTGGGAATGGCAGAGAAGTGGAAGCCTTCCATACATTGCTCTGCCATTCTCAGCAGCCCCTGTGTAAGTGCGAGGAGAGCCGCCCGTGCTCCTGCTGTCACACTGTCACTGCTTTGGAGCAGTGTAAGGCGGGCCGTCTGCAGTGGTAGCTTCTGCCTTCTGTTATTTGCGTCCCCCAAATCCCCAGCTCGAGGGTTGGGTACCACTGCTCTATAAGACTCTATTTCTAGTTTGGTTTTGCCCTTTGTCAAGCCATTTTCTGGTTTTGGCCTTTGTCCAGTTATATTGTATATAGTCATGGTAATGCTTAATAGGGTGCTAATAAGAATATATCTGGGTGCATGCTAATGAATCACTTCCTTGAGGGAGGCGCTACATGTATTAAAGGGGGCTCCTCAGTATCGCTCACTGACGCCTGCTGTGAAATCTGCATTGTGCTTAATCCGTTTTGCAGTGAAATTGGCAAATGGGCTGCCAAGCTGCCAGCCACCTGGAGCCACATGGTATCTGAGCCTTAAGGCTACACTTTGCTACCTAAAATACAAAGTACTAACCTAAAAAAACTACACATTCCTCTTTAAAAGATTCCATACATTTAGTGCATTCTTCTTTTATTTATACCTTCAAAAGTGCCTCCAAATCCATTTAAATGGTAAATACAGAGCATGGGCATGCACTTGCATCATTCCTTATAGGTGTGACCAGCCCTCTACTGGGTTTACAGTGGCATCAGTATACTATATTTAAAGAGCACTCCTAAAAATAAAGCCCCATTTTTAAAAAAAAATAAATCGGTATACCTATTTCACTGTGGTGCAGAGTATGCTGTGCAAAGGTGATTATGCTAATCATGGTTAAAGTCATAGGTGAGTTGGCTAGTGGCTACGTAAAATGAAATTTTGGTATATTATGTGGCCATAATCCAGCTCCTAAAAGATCTTTCTTTCCAAGTATCAAAAATATCCAGCATTGCCAGTTGCAGGTTCTTGTAAAAATCGTCCAGATCTGGTAACAATCATTTGATGTCAGTGGATGCATTTAATCTTGCACTCTTTTTGAATGAATTTTACTATTATGCCAAGTAAACATATACATTAGGGTTCGGACCTGCTTCAGGATGAGTCTTCCCCTGTGGCTTTTCAAGACTGGCAGCTTGCCAGCCATTTGAACACCTGCACAGCAGCACTAAAAGGTACTAGTATCACTCGCTGCCTTCCTTATTCATTACCTATGGATCTGTTGCACGCAGATGTAGCAGCTCCCAGAAGGGAGTGGTTCCTTGCCATGAGAAAGTGGTAAACGGCACCATAACCTCATTACAAATGTGAACATAGCCTAAAGACACAAATACTTCTTGTTGTTAGAGCTTAGGGTAAAACTTGAAAATCCCATGTCCTAAATTAAAAAAACAAAACAAAACCCTGAGTCACTCATTTCCTACATGTAATTTTTTTATGCATGACTCTTGTACACTTTAGTGCAGTTTGGGACCTGGTTGCCATTTAATTAGTGCTGCACATTGTTCTTGTTAAGCTATGTACACATGTTAAATTTTTCTCGCCCGATAATCGGCTCAGGGCGGATATCGGGCGAGAATCTGGCGTGTGCTGTCCCCCTCCCCTCTCCATACAGCAGAACGGTGCTGTATGTACAGCACTCATTCATACATCGTGCAGTTCTTATCGTTGGAAAGGATCGTGAAAGATCCTTTCCAACGACAAGAATTGCACGTGTGTATGCGGCTTTACTCTGTCTTCTAAGTCTGTCATACCTTTCACTTTTTCCAGGCTACATTTTCTTTCTTCTTCTCTACATTTTACATCTTTTACATTTTTCTCTGGGTTACCCAGATGTTCATATATTCACATATACTCTGCACTTGCAAAGAACTGCAAAACTAAAATACTTTGGTACTATTTTTCTTTATTTACTTTTAAACCTTTGTTCTTTGGCATGCTGTAGTTTATCTCTACAGTTCAAGGGTGAGTCATATCACGTGACCATCTCAGATTTAGATGTTGCTTAATCTTTTCTGTATGTTTTTAGATTCCCTGAGTTTTGCTGAGTCATATAGTGTACTGCTGTTGTAAAGTGAGTTTAGACTAAAGTATTACTTTATTTATATAGTGCAAACTGATTTTTCATTGAACTTTTTACTTTAATGCCTGTCTACTGGTGATTATTTTCCCATTTGCTTAAAAGGACTGGTTCAGGAGAAATCACAGCAAAAAAAAAATGAGAGCATTCATTAAAGTGATTTAGCCTAGTGGTGAAAGAGATGATGTTAGGTTAGTGACTAGATACGCTTACAAAATGGACCCCACAATGAACAGCCAGTATGTTATACCTTCCTGGATCAGCCTAAGTCATAGTTGACTGAATGGGTGCCAAACCACTGTATTTCCCCCTTAAACTGGACCTTAACCTTAAATTAAAACTTTGCATTGTTATAGGGAACATTTAAAGATGTGAAGTGATATCCTAAAAAATGTTCCCTTTTGACTTTGTTTCCTCCTAAATATTAACAGTATGCTCCTTGGTATTTTATTATCTGGGCACTTCAGTACTGTGTTTCTTTAACTGTGATCTCTACTATTGCAGGCAAGAACATGTAAGTTACTCACCAGGGTTCTATTCCACAAACAATAAAAACATTTGATTATATGCCAATGCAAAGCCCCCATAGGCTCCTTTTTTTACTAAAGCAGGATTGAGCCTAGTGTACAGCTTTCATGATTTTGCGTGTATAAAATCAAACCGGTCAAAACCACCTGCACTCATAATCTAGTAAAACATGATTTAGTAGGGCCTGGAGTGTAACTCCCTTCTCCTAAACTCATCCAAATTCACCCTACCCATAAGTTCTTACCCCCCCTCTCTAGCAGTCTATGGAATGCCCGATCTGTTAGCAATAAATTAACCTCCATACACAACCTTCTCCTTTTCTAAATCTCTGACTCTGCCTCTGGTGCTGCTCTCTCCTATGGAGGCCTGCACTTTACACATACCCCTAGACCTGGCAACAAAGTAGGGGGTGGTGTGGGTCTCCTTTTCTCACCTAACTGTACATACAGAATCCTTCCCACCTCACCCTCTCACATTTTCACCTCATTTGAAGTCCACTCTGTCCGTCTCTTTAGCCCCCTACCCCTCATTGTTGCTGTTGTCTACCGTCCCCCTGGCCCAGTATCACAATTTTTGGATAACTTTGCATCCTGGCTCCCACACATTCTTTCCCCTGACCTGCCCACCCTAATCCTTGGTGACTTTAATGTTGCAATGGATGAGCCCAACCTTCCCTCTTCAGCCAAACTGCTCTCCATTACCTCCTCATTTGGACTCACTCAGAACATCAATGGCCCCACACACATAGCAGGACACACTTTAGACCTGGTATTTTCTAAACTCACCATTTCCCCTTTCTGATCATAACCTTATCACCTTCAACCTATCGAACTCTTGCCTTCCCTTGCCACATCCCAGACCTGGTCAATGGCAGAGAGATATACGTAACCTTGACCACAACCTTTTCTCAAACTGCCTTGCGTCCCTAACCCCCTCCCTCTCCAAAATCACCTCCCCAGATGAAGCTGCCACCATGTTAAACCACTCTCTTTCCTTGGCTTTGGATAATGTTGCCCCTGCCACCTTCCGCTACCCCCGACCTGCCAACCCCTGACCCTGTCACAACAATCGCACCAAACAGCTACAAAAGACTGTGCGTGGAGCTGAGCGCAAGTGGAGGAAATCTGGCCTCAGCGCTGACTTCATGGACTACAAAGCCAAGCTACAAAGCTTTAACACTGAGCTCACTGTCACCAAGCAAAATTATTTATCCACAGTCATTTCCTCTCAAGCTTCCAACCCACGCAACCTCTTCTCTACAATTGCCTCCCTCCTAAACCCCACACCTGCTCCCCCCACAACATCCTTCTCTGCCCAAGGAATTGCCACCTACTTTAATAAAATAGACAAAGTCAGACATGATGTCTCTGCCCACTGAGCCACTTCAACCATACCCACCCCTTCCACCTGTAAATCATCATTGGCCTCCCTCAGCTCTATTACTGTGTACTCTATTAATCCCTCCACAGGTATTGTCCCACTTACATTTCTGACCTGGTAAAAAGGTACTCCCCCAGCCGCTCTCTCCGCTCCTCCAATGACCTAGTAAATACTTCCTCACTCATAACCTCATCACACGCACGGATACAAGACTTCTCTAGAGCTGCTCCAACTCTCTGGAATGGTCTTCCTTGCCCTATTCGGCTTGCTCCTACTTTCTGCTCATTTAAAAGAGCGCTCAAAACCCATTTTTTTCAAACTTGCCTACCCATCTTCTTCTGTCTTTTGAAACCATCACTACTTCCCACCACTACATATTTGCCCTCCTATTGTGTGTAAATTCCCCCACCTACTAGATTGTAAGCTCTTCGGGGCAGGGTCCTCTCCTCCTGTATCACTGTCTGTATTAGTCTGTCATTTGCAACCCCTATTTAATGTCGAGCGCTGCGTAATATGTTGGCGCTATATAAATCCTGTTTATTAATAATAATAATAATAATAATAATATTAATAATAATAGGTAAATTTTATCTGTGGAATCCTTCAGGATTACCGAATGTTGTTTCTACAGTTTCTCCACCTATAGTTTGCCTATAATTGGTTATAAATTACAGACCAATGAAATGTTGTATGTCTGCTTCATGTTTTCACATCCCTGATTTATGTGACAATGATGAGGTTGCATCTCCACAGGCAGGGCACTCTCCAGGATTTTACAGTATTGAGAAATGTCACAAAGAAAAAAATCTCTGATGGTTATTGGTCGACTTTAAAACCAGCCTTTCCTAATGTGGAACTAAACCTACCAATATAATATATACATATTACAGAAGGAACAGGCTTTGTCTCTTTTGTAATAAAACAAACTTAGCTTGCTGTTTGCAATTATTTCACTAAGCTTACTTATCCTCACTTTGTTGCCGGCACCAAGATCTTCAACTGGTCCTCTT
The DNA here is from genome assembly GCF_032062135.1 of Pyxicephalus adspersus. Taxonomy (NCBI): domain Eukaryota; kingdom Metazoa; phylum Chordata; class Amphibia; order Anura; family Pyxicephalidae; genus Pyxicephalus; species Pyxicephalus adspersus. Next base: position 53,186,889 of record NC_092862.1, on the reverse strand, counting down.
CTAGGTTCAGCATCTTTGGCCATCTTAATTGACCAGACAGGAATGTGGTCACTCACATGCCCTCAGGAGTTCATTTATTCCTGGCAGTCAATCATGCTGGAATTGCACTCTTTGCTGCACATGAACTACTGTATATAAAAGATTGTGAACAGACTGGTAAATGTGTTTCATTGCAGGAGAGACTTGCTCTTCATTTTTAGGCCTGGTCTGTTTTCACATGAGCATACCGTTGTGCCTCAAGTTTTTGTTGCACTTTTAGGAGTGTTGTGTGAACATATTTTACAATGGCAGGGTAATTATTTTAATGGTTACTTGTGCAGTTATCTTTAGTCTTGTTTGACATTGTATACCTTTTTTGGGTGTTTATATGCAGTTTTTATTTTAATTCTACTGCTGAGAGAGAGTGATTTTTGGATATCTGTGTCTACCAAAGATTCGTGTCTGACTGTATAAAAGTCAAATTCACACAAAGGAGTGGGAGTCCTATGGATAAATGTATTCAGGTAGTCCACTAAACAGCAGTCACCTGTATGTACGGACTTTCAAATTTCATTGGAGTCTAGAAAGAAAAAAACAAACTTGTCCTTAGTTGTCATTTCCAAATTATTTTTGAGTCATGAGTATGATAGATTGTGTCACATGTTTTCTTTTTTATTTTTCTGCTTACTTCAATTTACAACGTTCCCTAAGTGCATTGTGAACGTGTCAAATTCTAATATCAAACATAGCCTCAGTCGTTAGCTATGACATTGCATAAGGGAGGTGGTCAAAGTAGAACTGAACCCCTCATCCTCTCCTGTCCCTGTTCTGTTGCAGGGAGCTATGATTTTTAGCCATGTTAATTGGCTTGGCCAACATACCTTACCATGCATAGGAGTTTTTTAGTGCCGTCAAGCACATGCGCAGCTATGCTTTTTTGACAGTTCCACACAGTGATTTAAATTTGATTTATAAATGATTTTGATTTTTAAATGATTAAAAAATTTTTCCTTAAATTGGAACTTTAGTTCTGCTTAAGGTCAAAACTGCTGCAGTCTGACTTTTTTGAGAAACTTAAGCCATTGCAGATAACTGAACCCTATTAACCCAAAAACGTGTTCTGGTTGAAGTTGGTTAGTGAAAAACGTTAAAAATTACCACTATTCATATAAAGTCCTATAAACATTTGCTGAGTCTGTTTTAAACTAGCCATTTAGCATAACGATAAAATGAACTGATATGGCTTTGTCGTCTTGTATTTCCCAGCATTATCATACTAAATTACACCTAATGTTTCAATGGCAAGCTTTTCTGAATTGTGCTGCCATATGTTCAATGGACCTTAGGAGTGTCTGAAACTTGTCTGTGTGTATAATATATACACCACTGGTTATATTACAGGATTAAATGTGTCTTTGTTTCCCATAAGACTTAGGCTTTTTTATACCCAAATACGTGTCCTTCACAATGCAGTGTGCGAATTTACAAGTGGAGTTTTACATTTCATATTTGACTAAGTTATGTGCTGCCAAAGTATTTGTATAATAATATACATATTATAATGAGTAATTGACTTGGTCAGATCTGTATTTGTAGTGTGCAGGTCAGCTATGTTTATGAATGATGCCAAAAAGCAATGTGGAGAGAGTGACAACCAGTCGTTTACTATTTTGCTGATCTCGCATCAGCAAACTGAAATCTGACTGGGTAATACCTACTTATTATATTGGTGTCCATTTTATTTACTTATTAAAAAAATGTCTGCTAGCTGCAAAATATAATGGAGCAAAGTTCATACGTATATCAATAGTGCAGAGTAAACTTTTTTATTTTCATTATGATGATATTGAACATTTTCTACTTGTCAATTCTATCCACTGTAAACAATGATTAACTGCTAATTTTTTACTTGTGTTGACTTTAGCATCCAGGTGGAGAGGAGGTGCTGCGAGAACAAGCTGGAGGGGATGCTACAGAGACCTTTGAAGACATTGGTCACTCCACAGATGCCAGAAATATGTCAAAAGACTTTATCATCGGAGAACTTCATCCGGTGAGTTAGTTGTAGCACTCATAAACCTATCTAGGGCTGTGTCCAAGGTTTGTGTGAAAAACAGTATACAATTGTATTAGTGCAAAGATTAGGGTGTATGTGCCCTACACAGCACCGGATACAATGTACCTCTTGTGCATATGCAAAAGCTTTATCATCAGTAGCCATCCAATAGCAAGTATGCTGTACGTAGCTGCTGACTTATAGCAGAAGCTCACCACCCATCAACAAGTACAGTTCTACTTTAGGTATCCAACACCTTCCTTGTTTCTAACTCAAAGCAACGATTTGGGATTGCTCACAATTCTTCTACCAATAAAAATCCTGATGAGCAGGATTACAGATGGTAATATAGACAAAGATTTATGTATTTGTTAGTTTCATATAAACTATAAGACATAACTTCACCCTTAACATTTTAGGTGACTCACAAGGAGTTTATACTTTGTGTAAATATATTTTTATATTATTCAAGTTCTTTAAAAATATGTTCATAATTACAAAAGCAAAATTATTTTGCAAAGTTATACAGATACCATTTAGCCTTTACAATCATTCTTGCTACTAAACAAGCTTTTGTAGTACACCCACATCAATTTCACATGGAGTCCAATTTCAGATTGTGCAAAAGAAACGGAGGCTTGCACAACATACACGGAGAATATATTTGTAAAAGAACAAATATGAACTTTTCCTTTTTACTCAGTGCTTTAATACAAATAAACCAAGAAGAAACCTATATACTGCAGTCTACCATTCCTCAGATGTGATGGCTAAATGGGTTTATCTTTTTTGTTTTTTAATTTATTTTTGGTACTTTTAATATTGAGTGGTGCTTCTATTTCTGTCCTACGGTGACCTTGCTTGCTCACTATGCTATATCGATTAAGAAGTAGCATTGTCCCTCTAAGGTGCTTTCTTGACTTAGACTACAGAACACCTCACCTCACCTTTTTTGAGCTTGTCTTTGGTAATCGTACCAGATAAGGCAGATTTCATTTTAACATCGCTGGTTATAACAATAAATGAAAACAAAATGGTGCTATTGGTATTATTTATTTTTGCATACATTAGTCCCCTGATAAACTTCTCCATTGCGGGAGTTCAGATATATTAAAATACACCTCCCCATCACCTTCTACCTTCTTGCTATGTAGTTCAAAGAGCGGAGAACTGGACAGATTGACAACACTACTATATAGAGTGCACAGGAATGTATCAGCTCTTTATGCATTAACTGAACAAATATAACTAAACTGTAACATTTCTTTTTTTCTCCTAGGATGATCGATCAAAAATCCAGAAGCCAACAGTAAGTTGAATACGTGATTTATAAACTTTCAAAGCATTAGATGTCCATACTGGACAGCAGGCACTGTCCTCTGTGTTTTCTATAAAAAAACAATTTAACTTTGGAAACATTAACCCAGCTTTTTTCTATTTGTTTTTAAAACCCAAAGACAATGATGCATCATAGATCGTTGTTGCTTGTACTTGTATACAATTTTTTTTCTTGTTTTAGAGCAAACCTATTGTGATAGAAATGCGGGCTCTGCCATTGCTGCCCTACCCCTGGAATTTTTAGTTGCCTGGCTGTCGTGCAAATGTAATGGCTGAAATTCTTTCTTAGTCATTGACCTCAAATACACAAAGTGAATTATGTCTTCACTCACCAGCTGCATACTTCTAACAGATCAGTGACCTACAATGTAGTGGGATCTGAGGGTCAGTCTGAAGGACAACTATCTTTTTTTAGGTGAATGGCAGCTATGGCCTTAATAAAATAATATATATAAATTTTAATCTGGCGCAGCATGTATAAATGTCAAATGTTTGTAGAAATAAAACTTGTATTTGTGGTAATAGTATTTTTTTTTCCTCCTAGGAAACCTTTATTACTACTTCTGAATCAGATTCAAGGTATTCATGTTTCTGTTTTTTTAGCCCCTAAACTGTTTACTTTAATAGGGACAATGCTACAGAGACAGTGATTTTGTTTGAAAATATACTAAATAACACATGTAGGTTTTTCAAATAAATCTAACTGGAGTACTTATAAGATGGAGAAGTTTAGCTTGTTTCGTGTTTTAGCATTTGATAGGCAGTGACTATTATGTATTCCTTTTTTAAAAATATAATCTTTGTTTTCCTTTGTTTTCAGTTGGTGGAGTAACTGGATTATTCCTGCCATATCAGCTGCTATTGTTGCCTTAATGTATCGTTTTTACATGACAGAAGAATAAGACATTCAACAAGAATTGTAGACGAAACATTATTGCAGACCTGAAAAAAAGATTATTTTACGATGGCAAAATCAGATGTAGTGTATGACCTGTGCCAACCACATCCATCTCCTGTTGTTTCTCATTGCATTCTATTGGATCTGTTATGTTCAAGTTAACCCATAGTCCATTTTAAACTTAATTAAAATAGGCATCACAAGATGTGTTAGTACCTTTAGTCAAAAAAACTTTCTCTGTGCCTTTCTTTGATTTGGTTTTACTTTGTTACTGCAGCCTGAATTGTTCTCATGACTAAGCTCCAGCAACTGGCAGGCTCATTGGAAACTGAAATGGTATTGTACAATCTGCTGCACATTAAAATGCACCTGCACCTACAAACCATTAGCTTGTCAGCCATTACCTGTTCACAGTTGCCCATTGATTTCTGGATTGAAAACACTTTTCCTGAAACCCTCCCACTGTGAGATACATTGTCTGGGAGGGGGGCATGTGAAATACAAATGAGACATTGACACAGAGGATTTGGCCACTTGAGGGACAAAAAGAAAAATGCTAATTTACTTTAAGAGGCTTTTACATCACATAATAATTGGATATGGTGCTTGTTCAGACTGTCATAAGTTGTACTTTAATAGCAAGCATCTTGTGATGTCTGTAGACTGGGCTTTTCCATTTAAATTGTTTTAAATGGAGTACAGGTTAATTTAATTACAGTGAAGTCAACTGAACCACTAATGACTTTTATATGTACCCATTGGATTCATAATGCTTTACTTGCAATGGGTAACATACTTTCACATGTATGAATTTTACTTGGGTTTTTTCTCAGCTCTATTTCTTGCAACTGACATGAGAAGAGTACAGATCAGAAGCTCTAACTTTATCTGGGTTGCCTTGATCTGATAAACTTTTTTCATATCAGTGACACACATTTTTGTTTTAAGTCTGGGATGGTGAAACGACTAGCATTTTCAGATCAGGGACAGCATTAGTATCCTCCCCATATCTAAACCTTACATACTGTTATCATTGAATGATATTTGGGTCCCCATACACTATGTCATATTTTGATCCAATAGACAAAAAACGATCAAAAAGTGATCAAAACAATTTCATTTACAATGTGTGACTTATATATAGGCAAAATCACAAATGAAAATGAATCAGGCAATGCTTTATTTGGTGTCTGGGTAATCATTGTATTAACATCAAAACCCTTTTTTGGATAAACATTTGGATACATAGAATGGTAAAATTCATTGTATCTCATAAAGGCGTTACAGAAACACAAACATTCAGTGGTGCATTACTTACCAATTATGTTTTGGTAAATGTTTTAGACATAATAAATATTTCTGTCATGTACTTTTGTCTACACATACAACAAAAAAGCCGCTTGAAGCACATTAGTAAGTGGGAACAACGGGTGGTAAGTAGATAACAAAGTTACTTGTAGGTCTTTATGTATACACAAAGGGAAAAACACTTCTACATGCTTGATTTTTTAAAGTGTAGAAAAAATGCTTGGAAAATAAATAACTGAAAACCCCATTTTATGACATCATTCTTCCATCTTTAATTGTAAATATATTCAATACATCTACATCATCACACTAGTTCATATTCAAGATTACTGATGTTGAAGTTGTTCCTATCAAAAATAAAGAGTTATGTATGTATATAATAATTACTAAGTTTATTTTCTAATATGCACAGGTATTTTAAGTAGATTGGTTGTATGAATTTAATGCTTATCCAGCTGGGAGGTAGACGTAGGTGTCGTGTAAATTTAAAGGCCAGCAAGTCAGAACCAAAAAATGTTACTTTATGTAAAATGAATACCTCATCAATGTGTAGAGGAGCACCAGTACTTCATAACTAACTGTATACATCTCTGTTCTGTGCTATCAGCCTGTAGAACAAATTCCAGCTTTGTGTTTGTGTCAATGAGCAAATGAAGCTTGGTTATTACGCTTCTCAGATCATTCAAAATTCATTGAAAACGTGCAGTACCCATAGATTTGTGTGGGATAAAAATCAGTTCTGATGCCAACAAAAGCCTGTTGATAATGGTTCTAAACAGTCACATGTAAACCAGGGGTACTGTATCAATATACCAATTTGTACCATTTAGAAATAAAGTGGTTCATGGTGTTTGACCATGCTCAGTTTCCTGCATGGAGGGATTTTGGTGGTTCAGTGCAGAGCAGGTATCCTCCTAATACACCTTATCACTACAAGAAAACAACACATCTTTTTGACTTGTGTTTTTAAAGCAGATATTGCTTAGCAGATATGCTTCAGGTATATTCAGTTTATATAAACCTGCAGTTTTTTTTTTTTTTTTTTAGGACGCAGACACCTTGTATTTTGTTTGATGGTTTTCTAGTTTGCTGAATCGATTATTTACCATTTATATGTAAAGCAGCAGTCTGCCCATAAGAGTTTATTCCATTTATAGGTGGACCTTTTGGGCCAAAGCCATTCCTGTTTGCCCATTTTGACATATTCAATAGTATTGTATATTCCTTTCTATTCTTTGTAGTCTATATTAAATTACAAATCGAACAAGGAGACTGTAGTAGCTAAATTTGTTCAAAATGCATTAAACTGCCTGAGCCTAAGATAGATAATCTAAAAAAAATATTAAAGGTTTGTCGTAGTTATTCAATAAGGTTGCTTTAACAAACAATAGGTAAAGTATTGTTTCTATGACATTTTTTCTATAACAAAATCATCCTCCAGCAGCATTTATCTCTTAATATTAATTGTCTCTTTATATTCTTGTATGTGTAATTTCTTTTGACCAAAGTTATATGTAATATGTACAATAAATAGTACAAATGTGAATAAGCCTGTTTGTACATGAAATTTATACATCCATTAGGTATTTACCTTCATATCGTTTTCTTGTTGCAATGCAGTGATTTGTTGTTGCTGTTTTTGCTCGTTGTGTTAAAACATTTTATACTGATGGATACTTGAGAAGCAGGTTTTTAAAACAATCTAATAAATGGAAAACATGTTTAACTTTATATTTGTACTGGTTTGTTTAATTGTATGTATGTAAGATGACTAATATGTGTAATGCGCCTGGGCACACAAACCACAACCAACTCCAGATATCCTTGAATCAGGTTTATTCAAAACAGCACAGCACAGCAAGGGTTAAATTCAATCAAGCAAGGTACAGAAGGATAAGGCAAATGCAGGTCAGTAACAATCCGAGGTCAGGGCAGGCAGCAGGCAGAATGGTCAATAACAATCCGAGGTCAGGGCTGGCAGAGTTCAATCAGAGTTAGTTTCAGACCAGGTCACTGAGGAGATGACAAGCAGATAAGTTTAAAGTACACAAAGACACACCCAAGCACACTGTGGTAACAGAGGCTATAGCGGGCAATGGTGTAATGGACAGGCTCTCCTTAAATGGCCAGGATGACCAATCACCTAGCGCCACCTGGCACTGTCTGATTGGAGACTGAGTAAATCCCCTTCAAACTAACTATGTCCCGCCCTAGGGCGAGACAGCCGAGTGCCACGCCCTCGGGGGGTACAAGAGGGACGCATGGTGACACGCGCACCTCTTCCCACAGTACCCCTAGTACTTGCACTACTTTGCTCTTGCAAAGGAGTGCTGGGAGCAGGCACCACAGCCAAAGGGCTGCTGCCTGGCTGAACAGTAATTTGGCCAGGGAGGATCCCTCCGCCTGCAGAGACAGACAAGCTGCGAGCAGAGCAGCAGCCTCGGCCATGCTGCCTGCTACTGCGGCGTCCCCCTCTGTGGCTGGGAACCCCAGGGACACCGCGGGCTCGCAGGGCGGGTAAGTTCCTTACAATATGTATATTTTTTAAATTACGTTTTTGAAAATAATAAATTATAGAATTTGGTTGCTGAAGAATGTAATCCTTTACACAGAGAATTGTTGCGTAATTCACAAAATAGATTTTTTAAAATATTTTTTCCTTTGAAAAAGCAGCATTGTTACCCCAAGAGAAGAGTCCCACTTATTTTAGCATTGGAGTGTTGCCATCTAATCTTTACAGATTGCTGGAAATGCTGTAAAGGATAAAAGTGCAAAACACACAGCCACAGAGAGTATCATTTTACATGATTTCTGGCAGGGCTAACTGTTTTTTTTGCAATTATCAAACAGATATTACAAAACACTTTCCAAACGAAACGAGAACAAATAGGGGAGGAACATCAACCAGACCAGTTGTAGTTTAAAGAACTAGACCAGTATTGGCAGTTTACATAACCTCTCAGTTTATGTCTGCTTTAATAAAACCTCTATGATAAAAATAAATATAGTATTGAATAAAATTTGTGCCAATAGTACATTGTTGACAATTACCTTCTATTTTTATATATGCAGTATATAAAGTTAAATATACATTTATATACTTATTTTTACTTGAAAACTCTTTGACTAAATCTAGGATGCAATTATTCAATAGTGCTAATAAAATTTTGTGAAAAAATACACCCATGAAGTGTTAATTTTAAAACATTTATTTAAAAGGAGGCGGGGGGAATAAAATCACATGGGCTCAGTTTGTATATCTTTTTCCCCCCTTTTTACAGGCTTCTGTATTTATTGTTGGTTATGATGGGTCACTTATTCTTAGAAGATCTTTTGTGCAGAATTGTTGGCGCCAGTAGATGGCGCTGTGTCGTCATGTAAAGTGTGTAACAAACACTTGCAACCTGAGACACAAAGTTTCTTACACACTTTACATGAGGGCACCACACTATATACAGGTATGAACTGAGCATAAACTGAAAATTTTCTAATATCATTTTGAGGGGGATCTCAGTTTATACTCGTGTATTTAGTATTTTAGTCTGGACCACAATTTTTCTTTTTTGTTTTTTAGTAAACAATGCGATTAGCAGTCCATTTCTCCCAGCAGCCTTTTATTTCTAAGGAACAAAGATAAGAAATATGCATTATATAAAAATATACATTCTTTTTTTTAGCATTTCTCTTTTGATGATCAACAGCAGATGAATTTTAATAGCAGTTATTTCAGAAAAAAATCCAAAAGTTTTAATTTTTTTTTAAATAATGTTACACATCAAATAAAACTATGAAAACATACATAGATCTGAACATAAATGAACACAAGCATAAATATACAAAAACCATGACAACGTTGAACCTTTATTAGTTATTAAAAATGTAGGTATGTCTTAGGTAATAAAATTATTCAGGATATAAAAAAGAATATTGCAGGACATCGTAATATCTACAATGCCATTTCAGCCTATTTACGAAGTCAATGCAAAAAAAAAAAAAAAAGGCTCTGTGAAGAAGTTAATCAGATTTCCCCTCTGATAAGTTCTGAGAACAATGTAAACTAGCAGTTGATTTCCATTGTTATTGTCTCTCTTTATAAATGCAAGTGTGCTACTGAAAAATAAAATAGCACTATCATAGCTCATCTCCTTCAATGTCCATGGGGTTGATATGACCATTGGTTTTTGATGTGGTGTGTGATGTATTTACATCAAATTCTTTGTGGAGGTCAGCCTTGTTTTCTGAGATCAAAGGTCTCAATTTATCACAAGAGAAGAGAAGAACAAACCGCAGGAGGCAAAATACAGAGCTTGCTGCAATAATCACAACTGCAAAGATAAATATCCACAACATTAGAAATTAACAATAATTAGTAATAAAACAATTACTGACATTTTATTCAATATATAATATATTATGTCCTGATATATTTCATTTTGGATGAGGTATTAATACCTCCTTCTTCCTTATACTTTAAGATTGTTAGGCATTTTGTACTGCTTGGATTTTTGTTACCTGGATTTGTACAATATGTAAAGGTATAGCTATGAGTTTATTGCTTAATAAAGTTAGGCTTGTCTTTCTATTTTCCTACATTATCTTACTATTATATATGTTACTAAATACAGTCGCTTTCCAGTCCAGCATTTCCACATCTCCATTACATCCTAAATATTTACAGTCAGAGGACTGAAGGTTATTAAAGTTTTCTCTCAGAAGCTCAGCTTACCCTGAAACCCTCCCCAATTGTGATTTGGCAGCCTTCTGATCTCTTCTAATAAAAAAGTGAAGCAGGATAGGTGTCCTTTAAAGTCATTGAGGAGGTTGTTAGTGATCTGTCATATTAAATTGCAGTATATGTATAACACATCTGAATGTCTCACGCTTGTCCATACCCTCCCCATTTAATAGAACAGAACAAGATCAATGGCCTAACCAAACAGCCTGCTTGTACAGCCATCATTCCTAAACTGTCACCTGAAAGAATCAAAACCTATCAGTTTGGGGACAGTGTTTTAATTTTGGATTGTGTATTTAGCATAAACTGAGCTGCTTCAAAACAACTTTAACGAGTTCAGTAATTCTGCTGTGTTACTTTAGTTGTTGCAAAGTGCCTGCAGCTACATAGGTCAGCAATGACTTGTTTTACCATTTATTTTCTGTTTTTTAGCATCTGCAAACACAATAATGTTCATAGCCTGGACACAGATTAACTATGAAAATGAGTGGAGAATAGGCAAAACTGTTAACACAATTTCCATGTGTATGGCCAACTTTGTACTGCAGTTAGCTATTATGATTAATAATTCTTTGTAGCGTCTATTCATAGAACTGTGACTACTGGAAATGCAAAAATGTTTTTTTTTTCATAAAAGTACTGGAGGTTTAACTAAATGTACCAGAAGTGCCAATTTTTCACTATTAACAACGCACTGACTTTGTCATGTTGAAAAAAGTAAGCACACTCCTACATTTACCACCAGATTAGCTGCCAATGTTAAGAACTTTCTGGTGGATACAGGTGGAACAGGTTTTATTCAAACCTCAGATGTGGAGGATCTGGTGTTCTTTTTTAAATGTGTGGTGTCAATCATGGTAAAATTAAAAGAACTGGCATCTATAATCAAGGTTATGGATACCTGTGAGTAATGACAACTAAGCAATGGAGAGATCTGAAATGGCTTAGCCAACCCCTGACTTAAATGCCATTGAAATGTTGTGGAGGGAGGAGATATTTCATGCATGAAAACCCACGTACATCTTACATATACAACTAAAGTAATGTTGTGCGGAGGAGTGGTTAAAAGTTTAATAAATCAAAATCGAAATCTACAATTTCATCTATATCTACACATACTGTTAGAATAAAGATCTAACTTTTGAAATAAGAAAAGGTCAACAGTTATCATGTACCTAAATTCTATATGACTGTACATGGCACATATATGGGAAAGTAATGAGCAACTCACCGTTGATCACATCATTGTCATTTAACTCTGGAGATTCCTGTACTCCAACAAAGACTCCAACTGAAGCAACAATTGCTACTGGGTAAATTGTAAATGTATAGCGTACATATTTATCCAAAATAAAGGTTTCCATCAAAAACCTGTGAAATAGAACATTTAAATATTTGTAAACATGATCTGTAAGTCTATATTTAAAGATGAAAACTGTATAGTACTTAACACTAAACCCTAAAGCTATGCTATGGAAGACACTGATCCTGTAAGTTAAAGTGGAACAAAACTTAAAAAATTAACCAGGCAGGTTCTTTATCGCAGAAGGGATTGGCTTTGTCTCTGGGTAAAAATAAATTACTTGCCTGTTCAAAACCTTTTACTACACTCCCCTCTCCTTGCTCCATTGCTGGTGCCACCATTTTTACCCAGTCCTCTTCCAGGTTAAGATCTTTGGCCATCCAAGTAGAAATGAACAGGTAGGGGTTATTTTTTTTTAGAAGAGGCATAGTTTATCCCTTCTGCAATAAGGAACCTGCCAGTTTTTGAGGGGGATATATAGATATGCTTTAGGAGCTGCATTTGGTAGATGATAACATAAGCAGGCATGTCTGGAAGTTAAGGGGGAACTCAAAACATGTTGCCACTAACATTACCATACAAAAAACTTGCTCTACATGATCAGATTTTTGCTTTGAGATTTACTTTAAAAAAATATATTACAATATTACAGTGAGAGAAGTTTGTGTTGTCAGTAAAGCTGCCATTATAATACACAGCTTTTGTCAAAAGTGTGACGTGTCAAGCTTTTCAGTGATAACTGGGATGTAACAGGAATATACTAATAAGAACAGTCAGTGTTTGTTGTATACAAATTTGTCTGATAAAGTACAATATGGTAAAATATTATTTCAGCTGGGTTGAAAGATTGTAATCATTTGGGTGCTTTGTGACAATTACAAGGACAAAACAGTGCTTGTATCCCTCGGTAAGCTTGGAAGTATTTATCCTCCCCAACTTGCTTGTTCTGATCATTTCCACAAGAGGTCATTGTAGTGCTTTTTTCTTTCCTTCTACTAATACAGGTTTGCAATATATGTTATATAGCAGAAGATGCAACCAAATACCAACAAGATCATATAGTTAACTATGTATGCCGTCATCACAGACTCTTACCAGAATAGGAGAGCAAAGAAAATAAGGGAAAGGACAATGGTGCTGACATTAGGATCTTGTATATGTGCATCATTCTTGAGTACTATTCCAAAATTGATAACTGTTGCAATGGACGTCCATGTGGCATATGTTGCCAATCCGTTATGTACCTATGAAACACAAACACTACTTGTCATTACTGTATTTCTAATATGCATTTTAAATATTCCATAAACAGCATACCCACACTAGTTATATTAGATTTTCATGTACTATTTCAGTATAGTTGACTCTATTTGACTAAACAGAAAGCTGTCCACACATAATACCACCTTAGATGAACTCATAACTATGATGATGATGTACCTAATAATTACTTTGGTAATATATACCTTTATAAAACATACTCATGTAGGCAAAATCTGAAAACTGTAAAATCAGATTGTAATGTGCGGCCAGGTCCACATGCTAAATAACATTTTTTATGACAGAGAAGTGTGTTTCTTCAACAACACAGCCATGGGTGAAAGTGGTAAAGGTTTAAATAGTTAGCAATCACGAGCAGAAAGTCTCTGCACTTCCCAACACTGCTTGTACAGGATTCTTTTGCACCCAAGGCAACAGGTCAAAGTGTCCCCCATGAGCTGTGAACTGCTAGCAACATAGGTATCAGGTTCTGCACTTTCGGTGCCCCCTTTTTTGTTGAAGCATTTACCCCTGAGCCTGACCCTGCTTACCAGGATTCTTATACACCACAGATCGAAACGTTGGTGCTGTAACATCCAAGCTCTGTAACGATAGCATCTCCTGTATGATATGTGAAGCATCAAAAATGCTGTGATTGGGATTAAAGCTAGAAAGGCATTTGCAAATATGAGAAGCCTGTAGGGGAAAAAATTAACAGGTTATACAATTATTTAGGCATATACAATGCTAAAAACTTGTGAAATACTAACATGTGACTATGTGTGCATAAAGCGTAACTTTTTTTCTCTGCTGTGTCCCCCTTCCCCAAGGATCCCCTTTTCTACATCAGGAATGTCAATCTGTTTCTTGCTGTCCGTTCACCAGTGTTTGCACCCTCTGGTCATGTAGGTCCAGCTCTAGGGCCATATCATTGATGCTGCTTAAAAAAAATTGCAGTGGGGCACTGTTAATTTTAGTTGTATCTTCCTATGCAGATGTTTTCCCAAGTTCTTGTGGGATGCATGTACTACATATTCAACCCAATGGTTACCCCAGAAAACAAATGTCATATGCACTACATATGGGTAGGGGTAGGCAAACTCCAGCCTTTAGGCCAGATACGGCCTAGCCAGTAGTCTGTTCTGGCCTAACTTCCCCCTGGTCAGGCAGAGCCATCAGTGCAGGATTCAAAAGAGATTCCGGTGCCTAGTGTGCCTTCTTGACCTCCTAAAATGGCCTAGTAGACAAAAACGTTTGCTGACCCCTGCACTACATGCTTGCATCATAGTGAACAATTGTGTTTTCTGCCTAGATTTAATTATTTTCTTTCTTGTAGAATACCTAAAACATTTCCAATCCGTTTGATAGTTTTCCCTATAAGAAGACCAACATACAACTAGGACTCTCATAATGCTCCTCCAGTGGAATTACAACAACAATTGAATATACTGCTATTTATGCTAAACATTTTCACGCAGCAGCGAGCACTGAGGTCTATTCAACTCCAGCTTTTATTTAAACACGGAATTCATTTTCATCTCCAAGAATGATATGAGCTATTTGTGCAGTTCATTTAAGTAATCTTCAGTGAATGAATTGCAAAGAAATACAATCTGAATGCATTGTAAATTTGTCAGATAAGACGTGCTCAAAACTCTGCATGTCTTGTAAAACTGAACATTTTTTAGCTAAGAGCTCATAGGATTTAAGAATGTGAGAGGTTCCTCAAAGTGCAGAGGTTCCTCAAAGGGTAATGGAGCAAACTTCTGGTAGGTCAGGACTGACACCTTATAAAGATGCATAGCATGCCAACAATTCAGGGATTCTTTTATTAAAATACAGCATGTATATATCATTCTAAAGAAACTAGAACATAAAAGTCTATCCTAAACCATTCTATTCAATCATCTTTCTTGCTAACATTTCTATGCCCATTCCCTGGTCTAAAAAGATTAAAATTATTATGGAATCTACTTACATGTTGCCCTCCCTTGTTCCCATGTGCTCACCCTTTCCTATCAATATAATATATATATATATATATATATATATATATATATATATATATTTATATTATGCCTTATCTTAACAGTGAGGGGGAACTATAGTTCAGAGACAGGGCCTCTTTCCCACATCCTGTCCCCCAAAATAGATATAGGAATTATTGTGGTGGTGGGGGGCTCATCATTAAATCCAGAATCACTCTTTTATTACAGCTTCTCCCTCACCTAGGGGGTGAGTACAGGGGTAAATTAGTTTAAGGTATTCAGTGGATTTGTTGTTGTTCAATGCATATAATGGGCCTGATTTAATAAAGATATCCAAGACTAAAAAGATAGGAGAACCTGGGGCAATCCGGAAAACCTGGAATGGATCTGGTCCAGGATCGAAAACATTTGCCAAATAATAGAAAATGATTTTAAGAAATTAATTCCAGGTTTGCTGGATTACCCAGATTCACCCATGATAGCCTGTCTTCTTTTGTCTTTGTAAGCTTTAAAAAATTATAATAGATTATAAAAATAAATAGACCTTTAGTCTGGAGGGTAAAAAAACCTATCTTAATTCCAGGACATGGAAAAAAATTTAAAAAATCAGGTGCGAAATTCCCACAAAATTTTTCGCAATGCACAACACAACATTACCTATCAGTGTAGTATTATTTATGTAATATTTTATACATTTCAATAATGAAACTTACTCTCTGTCCCACAGGAAGAGCCAGCCAATGTTTATGATGTTGTTAAGTATCCATAAGGCAAAAAATTCAGGAGGATGAATATCTGGTTTAGCATAAATACGACCCATTTTATTCCTGAAGAAAATGTAAAGAGATTATGTATATATAAGTGTATGTAAGATAAATAAAAAGATTTGTAATAATCTAAAATAACTTTGACAACTGCTTCCCCTCCTGGTGTCCCAGGGACATTAGAAAAGAAAAAACCCAAAGTGGGTACATAGATAATTCTAGAAACATGATAGAAATGTTACATTTTTCTCACCCTATTTAAAACTAAAACACATTTGTTTACAGTTAAGCTTTAAGAACAGGGTCTTAAGGTGCGTACACACTTCCAATTTTTATCGTTCCAATCGAACGACGAACGATCGATTGGGCAAAAAATCGTTCGTAAAAAAGTAACCAACGACGCCGACGAATGAGGAAAGTCGCTGGAAACGAACGACCGGCGGATCGGATTGGACGACGATCGTTGAACATCGTTCGTGTGTACGGTCGTTCGTTGATCGTCCACGTTCAGAGCATGCGTGATGAACGAACGTCCGTTCACTTTCCTGTCGTGCACATAGTTCCTCTATCGCTTAAACGATCGTATCTATTGTGTGTACAATATCTACGAACGATCGTGTCGTTACCTCTATGTGCAGGATCGGTGCTATACGATCGTTCGTGTATATCGTGCAGGAACGTTCGTCGTTCGTTTTCCGACGATAATAATTGGAAGTGTGTACGTAGCTTTAGTAATTCCCTAAACCTAAAGTAAACCTTTACAACTTGAGTTGTATATGATGAAGCAAGGTATGAACACAGGATCTCTTTGTGTATGTCAGAATAGTTTAATAAGACAGTGCAAAGTGGAAAGTCTCCCAAACTCAAGGCTGGGGAGCATACACTTTCATCAGTGAAGCTGGGTGATTCAGCAAACCTGGAATGGATCTGGCCCAGCATTCAAAACATTTGCTAGCAAATAGCAAATGACTTTGAAGTAATCCATTCCAGGTTTGCTGGATCATTCAGGTTCACTGATGAAAGCATATCCTCTCCAGACTTGGTGAGTTTTAATAAATCAGGCCCTATGTGTAAAGAGTAATAGCCCATACTCATCCACAAAATTTAGCCTTTCCAAATAATAGTAGTGGGATGAACCATAGGATCAAACTTGTAACTAAAATTACCAACATGAAAACTTGGCTATGGCTACTGGCTATGTAGGCAGCTAAAAAGCCAAAAATAGTGTAACTTGACCCATAACAGCCAATTCTTCCACGAATATCCAGGCTCAACAACTATTCCTAATTTTATCTATAATACATAATTTTACATAATTGCATGTTATCATTTACCGTCTGAACAAAGTGGAGCAGGCATATACAATCCATAGTCCATTCCAAATATAAATTACAGACCAGATGGAAAATGTCCAACCTGCAGGCGTAACATCCAGAGGGTATTTGGCAGAAATGTTGCTAGCTGTTGTTATAAATAAACCTGAAATGTGAATTACACACAATGATCACTAATAACAATTACAGATTATCTTCTTATTCAAAGAAATATCACATAATGACTGCAAATGCAGATAACCAAGAAAGTTAATTAAAGCTGAAGTCTTCTCCACCAACATTTTTTATGTTCAATCATGTTGAGGAAGTATAAACTGTCATACCTGCTTGAAAAAGCTTGTGATGGAAACAAAAATATTTACCCCCCAAATTTTAACATATTTTTGGTATTTATGGCTTATTACTAATTAAGAAAAAGTAAAAAATGGTCTAAAGGTATCATTGCTTGCTCTGGCTCTCCTCAACTTCATTCATTAAGGAGATTGCACTCACCCACAGGATGACTGAAAAATCCTATTGGACAGTGGTCCCCAACCTGAGGTCCACGGCTCTGGTTGGTGCACCCCCCAGCAGGGTCAGGAGAAGGACCCCACTCAGGGCGGTAGTCCTTTTTTTATCAACTTACCTGCTTACCGATGACTCACACTAGCATATCCACTGCATTCTTTTGAATTTAATCATCTGTCCTATGAAGTGTTCTTCCATGATCCGACTCTGCAGGCTGTCAGTGATCCTGTTACTGACACACACTGCATGCTTGCAGAGCTTTAGGCCAGCTCTTTACTATGCTCCTCAATTAACAACCAATTTGCTTAACAACTAAGTTGTTGGAAGGGAATCTGGCTGTTAAAGAATGACTATACTCAAAAACGAAAAAACAAAATAAAAATACACTTACCTTCAATCTCGCAAGGCAGTCCAATCACTCCAGGGGTGTCCAGAATCTGGTACCTCGTCGTCCTGATATCTGGTCCGGAGCCGGCCACCCGGGTGCCACCATCTTTGTCTTCTCCTCAGGTTTTTCATCCTATGTCACCCAACCCAGGTGTGAGATCGGGTGACGTAGGGTGAAAAAAAAATTTACCGATCTCACTGCACATGAGATGAGATCTTTAAATTTTTCTCTTTCAGCAAAAAGGCTTTGTCTGTGCATGTCCGAAGCGCCCAAAAGCCTCTGGGGATGCCTGACGTAGGTATTCCGGGGGGCTTTGCGCTCCAATTCTTGAGGGGCCGGAGCTGCACCCTTTTTTTTGCAACTAAAAAAAATAAATAAACAGCATTTTTAGCCTACATAAAGGGGTTCTCTACTCCTTTCCGTACAGTGACATTTCTGAATACGGTACTCAGTAGGTATGTAGTACGCTTTAAGTGGGGAGCATCTTTATATGCAAAATATACACAATGAGAGTCAATTTGAGTTTCTGTACTTATCAATAAATAAAAGTGGGTCCTGTAAGGGAACATGCAGTTATTCCAACCAGCTGTGTCACAGTTTATCTAAAACTGGTCCTCGTGACAACTATTCAGAACCTTTACAGATTTTTTGCAAATGTTATTTGAATTTTTAAGCAAATTTTCACTAAGGTGAATTTCTCACTAAAATGATATAACTGATCATTTTCTAGATGATTTTTAAATAAGTAATTTTACAACAATTTGACAAAGTTTGAGAAGTGTTTATGTCACCTCACTCACCTCACCTGGTTTACAAATCACTAAAAGAGATTGATTTGTAGCAAAGCACATCGACCCAATGCTGTAGCACTAGAATAACTTCAGCAACATATTGCCAGCATTTCTAGCCAAGAAGAATCGCTAGCGTCAAATTACTGTAAATTGATGGTAATAGTGATTTATAACAATGGTTAACATTATTTTAAAATCTCCTTTCTAATATGTCAGGAAGTATTCCCCTTACTTCCTGCTGTGTTTTAGAAGATGACAAGTAAATAAAACTCCCCCTGGGGGGTACACAGCCAACAATATTTTAAAAACTCAGTCAAACCCTTTAATTTTACCCCGTTACAAATCAGACTACAAAGGAATAGAAAAATAATATCATATTAATGGAATGCTTGGTAATAGTTCCCTAATATTTCCTTGTTATATTCTTGATAACTTCCTATCAACAACAACATACACAACATGGTTAACACATTCTACAAACTATGGGCTTTTCCAGGGGCTTTCCATAAATACTTTTTTTTTTTAAATCTGTTCCTTGAAAACTGGGACAGATGGTATTTAGTTGTTTGTTGCATCTGTTAAGTCTCTTTAAACATGTGCTTGCTACCGGGGCTTGTCGTCTACAATTTTCACCTGCATTTGCTCCAGGAAGTTGTCAGATAATTACACTGTTTTGTTTCGCTTATTATTAAAATAGCCATTTAGCTTCTATTTAAATCTAAACAAACACAAATTGTACTCACCCTTAAGTGCTACGGCAGACATTGCGTTGAATATGACAGTGCAAATATATGAGACGCCTGAGAGGCAGATAAGAGAAGCCAGCAGGATGTTATATGCCCTCATTGTGCCCAGGTTTAAGGTAAAGAGATGACTATAGATGGGCCAGGAATCTTCAGCTGGTTGTTGGGCGCTCTGCTCTTCCTTTTTATACGCAAGCTATGCTGGATTGAACTTATCAATTAGACTTTGTACCTGCGTAGTAATGAGCCTTATGAAACATCAACAATCATTTTCAGTTTATTGCCGGCAATTAGGAACATTTGTGTAACAGAAATGTTTTTGAGACTTAGGTAAGATGATCCTAAAACCTGAGGTTTGCATTAAGTTGTGTAACTTTTTACATAAGTTTAAAGGTATACTACTTGCTTTTTCCTTCTAAACACAATATTTTATATTACATAATTTGGTAGCTATGAGCTATAGCTTGTGAGCTGTTTCATTGTCTGTCTCTGTTGTGCTAAAGATTTCTTCTCTGTGGTTGTATATATACAGGAGTTCTGACAATACCTCTCCTAGACCTTTTCCAGAAGTGCAATCTGAAATTCTGCAGTTAGCAGCTCCTGGTCCTATAGTAAATTGCCGCTTTGCATCCAGGAGCAGAAACCTGCATCACAGGTGCACGCATTTCCTTTTGTTTGCGGTGGCGTTGCATTTCTTTTTCAAGTAGAGAAAACGCAGCCAGCCAGAAGCAACAAGTCAGTTCCAGGAACCACCCCACGACCCTACTACACAACAAACCAAACTTTATGCAAATGTGTGCACAAAATGGTTCCCAAATGCTCTATTTAGTTGAATAGGAATAATATGGAGCTCATTTGGGAAATTGCGGTGGGAAACAGCCATTTCCCAGTGCATTTGCTACATGTTATCTCCAGGGCAATTAAGCTGAACCCTATATGCTGTATTGTACATGAATCAAAAACCCTGGAATCTGCACGTGGTTCATGAACTGAGCCATGGTTGGTTGCACATAGGTATTTTATTCTAGTGCAGAGTACTTTTAAACGAATATTGGAAATGAAAAGAATATTGGATATGAAAAACCTCATTTGAAGGGTTTTTGCGTTTTAAAGAGTAATATAGGGAACAAGTCAAGAAGTAGTGTATCTAAAGAAACCAAATATACATCACTTTATAGCAATTCATTACATTTGGACTAATTAAAACTAAGCTTTAAAACTGAAGTCTGGGATTGAATGTTTGTGTTCATAGTGTATTTCTTGCATATCTACAAAATAATGCTGTGTGAAAATTAGCATATGTACTTTATTTAATACCAGTCGCTACACCCCTTTTCTTGTGCCGGTGGTTGGTCTTCTATCCACTCCATCTCCTTCTACAGTATTTGCTGCTACCTGCAGTAGGTGGGCCATTTGGGTCCCTCTCACATCTCCGCTCTTTGTACAAGTTATGTGCAGCACATTGGTGATGTCGCTCTATGTTTATATAGTAATTTCTGTAATTGCAATTGGAAAGGTAATAGGTATTAAAATATCTCCTATACGGTTATGGCTGACTACTGTGAATGAAATTTATTCAATAAAAAAGGGGTGTAAAAGCCATTTAAACTTATTGATAAATTTTGAGGGATATGGGCAGGGGTATTGTATTTGAGTATTCTGGCACTTATAAACAAGTCATGGGTAAATCGCATTGCTCTTGTATATTTCACTTGCATCAGTGGGCCTTGAATGTTGTTTTATTTTGTTTTATATTTTTCCCCTTTAAAGTTTTTTGCCTATTGTTTCCACACCTAAACTTCTTATTTCTTTTATTTTTCCATTTTTGTTCCGTGTTTCTTTTGTCACTTTACTGATATTGTATCTGTTTCAATAATATAATTTTTTTATCTCCTGGTTTGTTTAGGTTACTGTTTTTTCAATAAGATTTATGTGAATAAAATATCACCTTCCATTGTAGATTCACTGGTCTCAGTTAGTGATAACAATAAAAGTGACATTCCATTCGTATATGGTAATTTTACATTTAATTTAACTAAAAATTTAATCTATTTTCACATTTAAATGTAGAACCTCGTGGTTTTGTTACATAAAAATAAGGACACTTTCTTCTTGCCAAATGTTCACTTTCTTTAAAGAAGCAATTTTGTTATTGAACAAATAAAAGTTCTTTGAACCAGTTCTTAAACATTACCTTGTATATACAGTATGCTGTTAGATTTCCCATGATACAAGTTTATTTAATTTCATTACATGCACAATTTAGCAGGAATATTCTGTTTAAAAAACACTGACTTAGGTAAATTTACAGTTTGTAATGTAGCTGTCAAAAACAACTCACACAGAAGCTGTTGTTATAGAAATGCTAGCCTGTTATATTATGCACTAATAAATACCATGTTCAGGTCTATTGAACCCAAATATTTGTAACTGCCAAAAATAAACCAAGAGAGAGATAAGGTAAAAATTTATAGTGGACCTGACAAAAGTAAAATGACTTGGCAAAAGACACTAACCCTCGGTGTAGCCAAGTTTCCTTGGAATGGCAGAATGTCTCCTAACTATCCATTGCAGAGCACTTCACAGACAGATACAACAGATAATATACAGAAGATATGCAATGCAATACCTACTTCTATCTGCTCAGTAAGGTCAACAGAGGTTCTCCAACTTGTCGAACATTTTCTATAGTTTTTGGAGCTCATCCTCAGGGTAGACCTACACAGCCCAATCTTCACCCAAGCACCACACTGGAGTTTTATTCAAAGCTGGAATTGGTCTGTTTATGCTTACAGTCACCCTTGCCACATATATATATATATATATATATATATATATATATATATATACATTCACACATATTTTTGGGTCTTGCCCATTATTAAAAAATGATTAAAACCCTTTGGAGACATGGTTCACATGATAACACAAAACAATTCTAATTACCAAATTTCAAATGATCCTTCATTTTTTGTATAGTTCAAAAAATTATAATTAGGTACCTTGTGACCACTTAATTCTATCCCCTCTTTCCTCCCTTTCTTAACCTTGCAAAATCTTAACAATTTCAAAAATTGTACTGAAAGGAAGGGATGGCATTTTATATGACTTATTCATGATTGATTGTCATGAATGCCAGCAAATAATAGGTGTTTTGCTTGAAGGCAGAACCCCCTTATTTTGTATAGGCTGTTACTATTGTATTAAACCGGTATATGTTCATAATTGTTTGGGGGTGAAGGAACTTTGCTCTCATGTACTCTCATTTTGTGTACTATTATTGTTGCTCTCTCTCGCTTGGGGAGACTAGGGGCCACTACGGCTTGCACAGAAATTGTGTGAGCCCTGAGAAGGGCCAAGGCACAGAGTCCAAGCAGTAATCAGGTTTTCTCCAGAGCCTCTAGTGGTGGGGATTTTGCGCTGCTGGTTACTGCCAGGTTGCGGTTCTTGGGCACACCAGGGTGGGCAAGAAGGTACACAGTACCAAATCACGAAGCAGAAGAATTGTCAAGGAAGGCTGGGGTCAATGCAGGCAGCAAGCAAGAGAGGTCAGGTCACAAGCCAGGGGTCAAATACCAGGGTTCCAGGAAATAGACACCAGTGACACAGGGGCCACAAGTGACATAGGGAACAGAGGAGACACTGGAACAACAGGTACAGGTGACACGGAATGCACAGAGATACTGCTGACACACTACAGAAACACTAGAACAACACAAGGGAATTGGGAAACACAAGACTGGGCAATAGGGGTTAACACAGGAGCTGGACAGGGATAGCACTGAATTAAACAGCAGCTGTAAAGGAAATGCTCAGCAGAGCTAGGGGGCTTGGCACTAGTAGAGACAGGTTGCACGAATGAGTGCTGTGCCTGAGCTAGGTAAATAGCCAGAGATGAATAAGAGGCTATTTCCTGATTGGCCGGTGGGATTGGCGAAACTGATAAAGCTTGGGAGCGCAGGCACACCCAGGGTCAGTACTGCCCGCATGCGCAGGAGAGAGGTACCTGTGCTTTAGATAGGAAGAGTGTGACATCCTCAATTACTGCTGTATATCTCAGCATTTATTGTCAAGTCCATTCCTTTTCACCTTAAAAAAGAATGTTATAAAAAAACTGATAGATATGTATGGCTTTTTAGTTTTTGTTTCTATTTCTAGCAGCCTCTCTGAATAAGGTGTAATGCATCCCTCTGCGTGAGCAACTGATACAGTGCACACCTTTCACAGAGATGATGGTTATTATTATTTAATATTATGCTGTAATATTTTTTTGTAAATAGTTTGGAGTAAATGTGTCTGACAGCCTGTGAAAGATTGAACATCTCTGCTCAAGAATAGTTTATGCAATTGTATTTCTGTTATAGCAATCCCTATTTATTCTAATCTCTTTACCTTTTTTTTCTTTTATGAACTGCTATAGAGGAAGGGGATTATGAATGAATATGCAGTGTAAAAAGTAAAATGTATTGCCCTATCAACTGAGATGTAAAATTGACAGTGTAATTCAATATACAAGACATGCTTGTGGATTATTTTGTTTTGTAATGATAAAGCTAATAAAAACTAAAATATGTGTGCATTTACATACATCTTCATCTGCATCTACATATAAACAGTACACAGGGTTTCATCTATCAATGTATCCGTATTTAAAACTTTGTTATAGACTTAAAGTTACCAGTCAGATTTAGACTTTCTGATTCAAGTCTCATGCAACTTTCATACACAAGTGACAAAGTTTGATATTCTTGCTGTTTTAATTACTAATTAGCAGGCGCCATCTAAAAACTCTTAAAATAGTTGTATTTTACATTGCAACATTGTAAGGCTTTTAGCTTTTTTTTTTTTTTTTACTTTAGTCTACTAGAACTGCTTGCTATATTCTATGGCACCCAAATCCTGATTATGCTTATTTCAACCACAATTTCATGATGGTTATGTGTTTGGGGATAGCTTTAACATAACTTGCCTAAAAAAAGCTAACTGTTCAACCACCTTACTGAATGCAGATGCCCCAGTACAAATGGACCCTTGTGCCCTTGGAATATCAGGTCTCCATGAAAAGAAATGTAATGTGCAGACCTCTGGGGAGTTTTTTTTTAGATGGGCCTGCTACCTGTTTAGCTATTCTTCATTTTATCAAGGTGATTCAGTTTAAAAATCCCAGGGCAGTTATTACTGGCACTTAGAGCTATGAAATCACATTTGTTTTTTTTATTGTCCCACACGCATAATGAAATCTTGTCTTTTAAATATAAATGTAGCCTAGTAATGAGAACTTCAGTAATTTAGTAACTTTAGTAACTTTAGTAATCAGAACATTATGAACCTATATCTGTAGGCCACACATTTCAGAAAACAAATGACTTACCAAGGATGTGAATCCCAACACAGCATCTGGCCTGTGAATACTATTATGTATTTTCATAGGAGCGCTAATCTTCAGCTCTATCTAGTTAAGCGATCAGATAATTCAACAGACTAGGCAATCACATTAATTTCAAGTCAAAAGTGCAGCTGATTGAAGCATCAAGCAATTGTCCTCCAAGGCATAGGAGATGTTCTTTTGTTGTCAGACAAAATGAAAATAAGGCACACAGCAGGAGTTGTCGGTATTATTTAACATTAGGTTGGTATTTAGAATGTGAGGAGCCTGAAGCAGACACGTTAACACAGCTGATAAATATTGTGGGGTCTAAATTAGGAAAGGTGATAGAATCCTTTAAAAAACTGACAGGGAAATCTTACAGAACTGGCCTTGACATTAACTGAGTTTTAAAATCATGTAATGAAAATGTAGGTAGCTTTGCAACTGCTGCATACATGTAAAGTTGAAGTCACTGCACAAAGAGCTTTTATTGTCTCTTGCCTGTGCCATGAAATATCACACAGGAAAGCAATGAATTAGGTCAGCATAACCAAATCATATTAGTATTTAGAGCAAGAAATCCATCTTTTGTGAAATGACTTTAAAACCCTGAAATTTCTTATGTAACCTAAAACATAGGCTTAAGGTAATTTTATATAAGAGGATTAGCAATATGGTAGCACCCATGTACCCATGCACATACCATATTACAAACAATACAAAAAAACAGTAATAAACAATGTCAGGATTATTAGCATTGAATGATAAGTTGTTTTAAAAAGGCCCTCACATTTTACCAAGGGAAAAACTGTTAACAGATAAAAGAACCCTAAATACAGAGGTGCTAGAACGTGCATGTAGCAGCTTTGTTTCACTAGGACAAGATTTCGGAGCATCATAAATGTCAGAGGTCATGTCATTATATTAGGCTGTGCCACTGGCCAATGGGAATGTGTGGGAAAGTGAATGAGAGCTGGCACACTTTGATACTACTACGGTATGTAATGCTAGGGCTGTGCCTGGAATTAGATAAAAGGCCTAGAATTAGATAAAATGCAAGCACTAAAAGATGCTGCAGGAATAGCTACAGACATCCCAAGTTACTGTATACTTAATACCTGTCAGCTTTTTTTGCTTTTGGATGGCTAACAATTGCACTTAGTCCCTCTCCACTTTCAGTACAGATACTAACCTATTTATAGATACTAACTATTTAGCTGCAATCCACTTCTTCAAAGATATTGACCGTGTCTCCTAAATAGCTGTGCACAGCCTCTGTCGAACTATTTTTATATGTCTACATTCAATGGCATCCATTCATTTCATAGGTAAATCCATCTGTCAGCCTGTCAGGCAGAAAATCCTCAAGATCCAAATATTTCTATAAAGATCAGGTCCACCAATCAGTCACGAGGACCACTTCTGTGTGACAACCATGGATGCACAAAGCCGTGCACCGACCTATGCTCTTGTTAATACCCATGGGGTTTCTAAGAGAAACTAGAAACTGACATGTGGCAGATGGTAAATATCTTGTAGTCATCTCCTAAAGCCCAAAAATAAATCAGTATTATTAGTGTATTGGGAATTTTTTTTCTTTACAAAACTCATGCAGAATGACGGAGCTATAATAAAATACCAAATAGTCACCTATAGATATATTTATATAACTACTTACACACAATAATATATGTGATTAAAGTTGCGTGACCCCTGTATGGCTATTATGTGTAAATTTTTTCAGCACTGCCGATGTAGGACGGCGCTAGAACCATTCCATGCTTTTTAACCCAAGATCACCGGGCGTGACATTGTTCTGGTTCTAGCCACAATTGCTAGATTAGCACTTTAGGTCTACCAGGGTATTATTTTTTCTTGTTACCATCAAACAAACAAAGAAAAAAGAACGAAAATGTATAAATACAAACAGTATATATGGTTAATATTTATTTAAGATCAATCTCCTGTATAGCTCATTCCACTATTAGAACTTTTTGCATACGAATGTAACATATTCATATATCTTTCTTTATCAATGTATATTTTAAAGCTTAGAGCTTAGTAGCATTCCATAGTATTTTAGATAACGACAGTAAAATAACAGACAAGCGCCTTACATCACCTTATTCAAACATTAACTTTTCATGGAACACCCATTCACATTACCTTGCACATGTCTTACACAAGTGTTCGTGTTATAAGAGGAGGCAATCAGTTCCTTACATAACTAGTGCGGTTATTCAATTATATGTGTAGTCACACTCTGGAATAGCATGATAACCATTTCTAGATGACTACCAGGATAACCATCACTGGATCAAGGTTTTATAAAATAACAGTTTTTAAAAATATGCAGGTAAGAGAATAACTAATATTTACGCTTCTCACAGTGTGAATTAGATGCTGCAGTAAGGCAGAAGGAGTCCGTCTCATTTCCTGTCCACCATCATTAAGCCAGTTCTTTTCATAGCCTTGCTTTCCTTGCCCTATCTTTTTAAGTTTTGGATGTCGGTGTTGCTTAGGGTGGTTTGCTTGCAAACCCTGACTTCTCCATACCGACAACTACAAAATTAGGAATCTGAGTCCTTTAAACTCCCAAATGTCTTCTAACACCCTCCACACCAGACAAGATCTGAGCACAAAGAAGTTACCTGATAATAATGTTACTAGGTTTTATTTTAACATTTACAGACATGTTAAAGATGAAGGGGAGGGAAGTGGATCTGTGGTAACATAAATCTTTTAGACTCTAAATGAACTCTTTTTAGAATCTAAATGAACTTTACACTCATAAAGTGGATATAAGTATATTGGATTATGAGGGATAATTCAATCTCTATACATTGTAATAGTGTATTGAAATGTAACCTAAATAACAGCACTAAAAAGCAACATGGCACATGCTTTGAAAAAACGCCTAAGTTTTTCTTTACATTGCTGCTATGCAAAGGTATAAATGAGCTTTAAAATATTTGAACAATATTAATATTTTTGTTATGTTCACAGTGAATTAAATTATTTTAGAAGTTGGATGAAAGTCCACAAAATATATTTTACTATACTGGCATGTTAAAAATACTTGAATCTCCATACTCATACAAAGGTTAATATCACATTGTTGCATGACCACAAAATGCATGCAAATCTTTTATAAACGATCCAATAACTGTATGTACAGGTGACCGAAACAGATTTTCGATGGGAGCTGCAATGTGATATTTTTCAGTGAATAATTGTTTGCTGAACACCTGGATCTGATTGTGGGATTTTATTGCATTCACAGAAAAAATGTGAAATAACTCTATACACACCAGTCACGTTTTCCCTACAGCTGTCTAAAAGTTCACATGAATTTACACCTGTCAATGAGCAACCAGGTGATAACACAATGCAGCTCTTTGGGCAGAATGTTTTGAAAAAATTTATAAGTAGCTTCACAGTGTGTTACAATGGCACATGTATTTTGATGCTTGCATAACATATTACACAGCAATAAAATGCCCTTGCAAGGAGTAGAAGAAAGAAACACTGGAAAACAACTAGCCTTCCCTTATACAGACTAGTGAGAGGCTTCACTCTACCATATTTAATTTCCTTTGAAAAGTGTAAAATAATTTAGAACTGTCATTGGCTTTTCACTAATGATGGCTAGGGATGAGCGAAAATGCCTCTGACATTCTCACGAAAATTTCCCTGAACTTCCGATGGGTCCACGAAATTTCGGTGAACCGATTTTGTGAATTTCATTGAATTGCAGGTTCCCACGCTCCCTGGGTTGATAAGTACAGCTCGGAGAGCATGGTAACCTGCGGTCACAGCTGATTGGAGGCATGCAAGTGCTTCCAATCAGCCGTGACTGCAGGCCAACTGTCAATTGAGTTTCTCCATTGATAGTTCATCTGAGTTCAGTTCCCAATGGTCACCGTGCTGATAAGTACAGCCCGGGGAGGGTGGGAACTTGCGGTCACTGATTGGAGGCATGCGAGGGCTTCCAATCAGCTGTGACTGCAGGCAAACTCTTAATAAAGTTTCCCCATTGAGAGTTCATCTGAGTTCAGTTCCCATGGTCACCGGGCTGTACTTATCATTGATTGAGTGCTTCCAATCAGCTGTGACTGCAGGCGAACTCCAGATGAACTCTCAATGGCGTTTCTCACAGCATGGCAGCATTGGTAAGCACAAACACAAAGCACCTATATAAAGTATTGGTATTACAACCAGCTTGAAGTGTTCTTGAAATAATTTTGCATTCATCTTCCAGACTACAGCCATTTTAAGGCACAGTTCCCCTCCTAATGAGTGCTACTTCCCCTCCTCCCAGATGGTAAGCTCTTCAGGGCGGGGTCCTATCCTCCTCCTGTGTCACTGTCTGTATCTTTTTGTCATTTGCAACCCCTATTTAATGTACAGCGCTGCATAAATTTGTTGGCGCTATATAAATACTGTTTAATAATAATATAGAAAAGAGACAACCCTAGGCAAATTAAAGCATTGGAAGCAGCACAGGAATGTATAGGGATCAAGAAGCTACAGTGTGTGCGAAGAGGAGGGTGAAGGCAATTACCCAGACAAGATTGGGAGGTAAAGATATCGGTTGCAAATGGCTACTACTAAGAACATACAATAAATATTTTTTATTTAATAAATATACAACAAATATTTTCTCCTTACAGAAATAAACTAAGTGCCTATAATATGTACTGTGTGGGGAAATTCTTACAAATGCCTTATAAATAACAAGCTAAAAATACATTTCTAACAAAACTCCCAGCAGCATGAAACAAATGCAACAAAATATTTATTGGCAAGGCAGAAGATTTAAAGATTTTTACATGTAATAATTTTATTGTTACATAGTGCTGACATATTACGCAGCGCTTTACCAAGTCCATAGTCATGTCACTAGCGGTCCCTCAAAGGGGTCCACAATGTAAAGTCTATTTGTGGAGAAGCTAAATAACTTTCCTGCATGTTTTTGGAATGTGGGAGGAAATTGGAGTACCTGGAGGAAACCCACGCAAACACGGGGAGAACATACAAACTCCATGCAGATAGTGTCCTGGCCAAGATTGTTCAGTACAGCAGGGTAAAAATAGAACCTTCTTGTGTATGGCCTTTGAAGTAGTCTCACCATCCTTTAATGATGAAATCTGATTTTTACAGTGGCCATGATGACATCTTCTGGCCTTGTGCTTTGAGCAACACCATGGGAACACTGACACTAAATAGATGCTGCGTCTTTTTGAGGCAAGCACAGGATTTCCTTGTGACATCAGCAGATAGAATCACGTGTATTGTCTTTGAGGACTTAAAAGAAAGTACTATGTTTTAATGTTTTGTGGGATTTTAATGCTGAGTTTATTTCTGCATTAACCTTATCAGCCCGGTGACTTTGGGAACTGAACTGCAGATGAACTCTCAATGGAGAAACTCCATTGAGAGTTCATCTGCAGTTCCACTGCTATCCCCAGGCACTAGAGGTTAAAAAACCTTTAGTGCCATGAGATCGCAGTGGATTCTCAGGGCTGCATAAAGAATGTCTACGATTCCCGGGCACTAGAGGTTAATTACCTCTAGTGCCCCAGGATCACAGTGGATTGGGGAATCCTGTGTGCGATCCCCAGCTTTCCTCAGCCTATCAGAGAGCACTAAAGGTTTTGAATGGGGAGACTTGTCTCCACTTACCCTCTAGTGCGGGGGATCGCACACTGAGCTGATCATTGAATGCAGCCGGCGCTGAATTCATTGATCAGCACAGTCCGCAATCCTTTTTTTTTTTTGAAATTCGATCACCTTCCGCAAATTTACACCGGCTGTTCTCGCTTACAATTTTGGTTTTAAAACTCGCTCACTCATCCCTAGCCCTGAGTTTGTGGCAACCCTTGATTTTCACAAAGTTTGGTAATTATTAATAATATTATTTGTATTATTATTATTATTATTATTAATAAACAGGATTTATATAGCGCCAACATATTACACAGCGCTGTACATTAAAAAGGGATTGCCATAGACTGCCAGAGAGAGGGGGTAAGGACTTATGGGTAGGGTGAATGGGGATGAGGTTAGGAGAAGGGAGTGTCTTGCTGAGAGTATATGGAAGGGGGAGGCTGTGTGGGGGACCAGGGTTGGGTGAGATGTCACTGGAGAGTATCAGTAAAGTAAAAAGGTGCAGGAGCATAGACAGAGAAATAAGGAGAGTAAAAGAGCAGAGAGACAATGAGTTATCAGACTGGGGAGTGCAGGGAGTAGTGCCAAAGAGAGAGCAGGATGAATAATACATTTTACAGATAATTGGGAACCATATGCGTACAATAAACAATAATTAATTGTGAACTTTTCTATGAAAAGTATGCAGGTTTACTGCCAGGAATAAGGAACAACCTACAATGCAGAGCAAAGCTTTCTCCTAGTCAGCTCTTAGCCCTAGTCACAAAAACTTGGATGAATAAATACCCAAGCCCCCTTTTTTTTAAAGGAGTGGACTCACGGCAAACATATTGTAAATGTGTAATAATACTGTTAGGTAGAGCTGACAGTGCTCTACATAGAGAGTGAATGTTTTAATGTATTTATTTTTAAATTTGGCATTAGTATATATCCTCCATAGCAGTGTCCATGATTTTGTATGGCCACAGATTGCTTACCAGTGCTACAAATGGGCAGAACTAAAAAACAAGATTTGTATTTTATCAACTGCAATGGGGTGCACAGCAAAGTTCGCAAACTTCCAATTATGTGCGACATTCACAAAACTGTTTTGAAAGCCCAGACAGATTCACCTATTCTTTTAGCTTTGCGTGGTGCAAAATGTTTTGCTTTCTATGTCCCTATCAGGAAGATTTTTCTCTTAATCCTGTGCCAAAAAAAATGACAGGATAGAGTGGCTATCTTCATTAAACAAAGTGAAATCCTATATTTGACAGTCACCAATATTTTTTCTTATTGGAAAATATCCCTTCTCTGTCTTTTCCAGTGATAACTATATTATTTTGAATTTTTTTCAATTTCTGTAAATGGACATCATTAAAAAGATTTTTGGCCGAAGTCCTACTTTATTTGTAAAAAATGTGTGATAACCATTGAAATTTCGTTTGAGACGAGGAATAAAGATTGTTTTCTAAAGGAAATATTGATTATATCCAGGTGACTGCACCATGGCCATCTAAAGAATGTACCGGTATTGTTGAGCTTTTCTTATCTGCAGCACATCTTTGTGAAAACAGCTAATGGAAAATCTGACTTGTCAGGGTTATGCTTTATGACTGTCTAGAATGTCTAAAGCAGCATTGGCATGATTTGTGGATTCTGTATCTAGCGGAATGTCAGAAATCAAGATAAGAATACTGCTACAAAGTGCCAAAAAATGACTTAAATAGAATATAAAACTATGTTGAAAAAAATATATATATTTTTTGTCAGATTTTATTTTTCAAAAGTTTTACACAAAAACAAAGACCCAAATTATCATTTCCAACAAACTAGTGATAGATCACACAACCTTTGCATTCAAACACATATAATATAACTCAGTATTGAACAATGTTCATAAATTGGGGAACGCATTTTTGTTGAGGTACATCTTACTCTTGTTTTTTACTAATTTTTGGGTGGTGAATCCAGAAATTACCCCAGTTTTTTGCTAT
The DNA here is from genome assembly GCF_032062135.1 of Pyxicephalus adspersus. NCBI lineage: Eukaryota > Metazoa > Chordata > Amphibia > Anura > Pyxicephalidae > Pyxicephalus > Pyxicephalus adspersus. The sequence goes on along the minus strand of NC_092862.1, from coordinate 53,154,483 downwards.
CACATCCAGTTTTTATACAGGGTACCCTCCATTTTTGTCAAAAAACATACATATTTTACATACAATGAAAAAATAATGAAATATTAACTTGAATGTACTGTTTATTTCAATTTCTTTTGTTCATACAAAGGATTTATTGTTACTCTATGACATTTTTTTTTACAGTAAAACATTTGAAAATTAATCGGGTAAGCGGTTAAGGTACAAATTTATGCTTATAGCTTTTCCTGGAGTGTTCAGTGTTAGGACAATCCCGCCGGATGCTCCAACAATAGTCAGCCATCATATGTACATCCCATCTACCCTAATACCGTCCTTCCATGACCTTCAAATCTTGGTAGAATCGTTCACCTTGCTCGTCACTGACTGCACTAAGGTTTTCTTGGAAGTTAGAAAGATGGCTATGCAGAAAATGCACCTTGATGCACATATTGCAACCAAGCAGTTTGTAGCTTTCCAAGAGTTTCTGGACAGTTCCTGTGTAATTATTTGCTCGTGTGTTTCCAAGAATGTCCTTGACAATTGCTTTGAATGATGAACAAGCATTCTTTTCAACTTCTGACATAGTCCTGATGTAATGTTCATCTTTGATGAGCTGCTGAATCTGTGGACCATCAAACTCACTGGCCTTTATTTTTTCAAATGACAGGCTAGGAAATGCCAAAATGAGGTACTTGAAACAGTCTCCTTCAGTTGGCAAAGCTTTAACAAACTGCTTCATCAGACCCAGTTTCATGTGCAGAGGTGGAAATATAATATTCTTTCTATCAACAAGTGGCTAATGTGGAATTTTCACCTGGTTTAAGGGCAGATCTTGGAGGCCAATTCCTTTCCTTGGTGTATCCGCGTTGCTGACCAAGAAGGAAGCATACCATTTTAAGGTCAACATATATAACCCAATTGTGTTGGTGATATTGCAACAACTCAATTACTCTCTTTATGTCCGCATATTCTTCATAAAGATAAACTTAATGGCCATTTTGGACTGACCCAAATATATTGACATTGTGAAGGAGGACACACTTTAATCTCCGCTTTGAGCTATCGACGAATAGTCGCCATTCAGTTGAATTATAGATTGGAATTCCCAATTCCTTCATTAAACTAGGTATGTTAAGGCAATACACACAAAGCCACTGTCAGTTCTAAAGTACTGCAGAAATTCAATTTCTCTGGTTCGAAAGTATGATACCTTTGTCCTTTTGTTAAGTAACTTTTTCCCACGCAGTCTTCATGCTAGGAGTTTTGAAGCCTTCTTCGATAGTCCCAAATCACGTGCCAAATCACTCAACTCATGCTGATCAAATTCCTTACGAACAGAGTCCTCTTCATTTTCAAACTCTTCATCATTGTTGTCACCTAGTTCATCACCATAATCATGTTCTCCAAGAGAGGGTAGTGTGACGAAAACCGGCACTGGGATTTCATCTGAATGAGCCACTTGGCGTATAGCCGATGGTAGACTAGGATACTCTATGGTATATTGATTTTTCTTGTTATATCCTGAAGATTTCACTATACAAAAGTAACAGTCACTGAAATGATCTTTTGGCTCTCGCCAAACCATATGTATACCAAATGGCATCTTATCACATGTTCCCTTTGTCCACATCCGTAAACCCTCAACACACTGTTTGCACACCTTATGAGGGGCCCAAGACTTATCTTGATCACCAAGTTTACCTTTTAAATATGCCAAATAGGCTTGCTCTACAAATGTGCTGATGTTCACCCTTTGACTGGGAATGGTGAAACTGCCACAGATATAACAAAATGAATCAGGCTTGTTTAGGCACTTACAACGAGAAACAGCAGAGCCAGACATGATCTGAAAGGAAGGAAATACGTGTGTAAGTAGAAAAATGAATTTTGCTTATTTACTACTTAAAGCAGCGCACAACCTCTGACCACACTGTCTTGCGTGTAAATGAATAGCCTATACAAATCCATTTATAGCTCCATCCAAAGACATTTATACCTTGCTTTCCAGTGAAAGCAGGTATTTCTAGAATTTGTTTACTTTCAGTTAGTGCCAACACCATAGGCTTCTGTTCTAAATGGCCACAATAGGACATTCTTAACTTTTTAAATCTAAATGTATTTTAAGTGACTCTTGAACAATATTCTCATAATGAAAAATCATAGCAAGAACAAAGCAAGTCTATTTATAATTGGTTGAATCTCACATTCACTAAAACATTCACTGGTTGAGAGTTAATTACTGCCATTGAAACACATCATCCTGGAAGGTTCTTTACCAGAAAATGTTTCAGGGAATGTCTGATTCACTGCTTTAAAAATAGACCTTTTTCTAAAGGGTGGTAATTTAAAACAGTGGTCGCCAACTGGTTGGTAGTCTACAGCTCTGGCTGGTGCGCCCCCAAGCAGGGTCAGGAGAAGGGGGGGGCGCACCGGCCAGAGCTGGAGACCATGTCTCCAGTAGGGATCGATGGTCAGGGATGTGGGCAGGTTGTGTCTCTGATCTGCGATTAGAGAGTGGGTGGGTTCTGGCATCATGATGTCACTATAGGAGAGGTTTCTTCCCCTTTGAATGACACACAGCTCCCACGCATTCGCGGTCCATTTAGTGGTCTGTGGGTCCAAAAAGGTTGGCGAGCACTGATTTAAAACATTTACTTATGAGAGACCCTAAATGTTTTGTTTTTTTCATTTTTATTGCTTTTTTATGTATTTATTTTTTTTTTACCTCTCTGTTTTACTATTTCAAGTGGGCTGGCAACCCCCTATGTTATAGTATAGTGCAAGGGATAGATCTATTAAATTTACATTTGTAATTTTTTTAGTTTTTTTTTATTTTGTTTTAATACTATTTTTTTATTATATTTTTTTTCATATTCATTTTGTGAGGGGGTGTTTAACCACCTCCTCTTACCAACTCCATAAAAAAACATAAATTCATATGAAATACAAGCTTTCATGGTCATGTAGAGAACATGTCATGTGAAAACAAAAGTGGTTCCATGTCTACAAATTTACCTGCCTCATATCAATGTATGTTATATGGTCAGCTTTAGCTTGTGCATTACAATTCACATGTGCACTTAACCACTATGTAACGTTTAAGGCAATCTTAGAGAGATTGTTTGCATTATAAAAATTTGGGGGAGTCAAAATTCAATTTACTATTTATTCATTTATGCCCTATTTATCAAACTTTACACAGAAAAAACTCTCAAGGAGATTTTCATGAGTTACTTTGCTGAAAGCCAACAAATTATCAACCATCAGAAGGTTGTGTTCATCCCCTTATCATTCAGTTTACCGTTGGACTATTCTATTAGGAGAGTTAATCCTGATTAGCTGCAGAGGTGATGGGGTTGATATTCCCATATCATTAAAGAACATTGCTCATTACCAGACTCTGATAGTAATGACTATATCTTAATGCACTAACACATTATCGTAGACAATCTCTATCTAATTTCTGCTGTGCTGATTGCTAATTTATGAATTTCCTTGTAACAAAGTTGACAAGATGAGAAGTATTAAAGCCATTGCTATTTTTATACTGAGACTGTTAAAAATTTAGATTAATTAGTAACAAATGTTTTAAAGTTACCATTCATTTTTTGCACTGAAAAATATATGTGGTTAGAGGTTAGAGGTTGCAAGGTATTCCATAGGCAATGAGCAGTTTGTAACTTTCAAGTCAGTTTAAGTGTTTATAATCTTTTCTATCAGTAAGTGTAGCAATATATGAAAGCATTCCTCCTACTGACCACTTCACTAATGCACTGTGAGATTTGGATATAGTAATTATAGCAGGGGTTCCTTGAAGACCTGAAAAATGTTTTAAGGCGTTCCTCCCTGTAAAAAAGGTTGAGAAACACTGCTCTACCGTCTAGTAGTACAGCCCAGCCAGATTGAATAGATGGCAAAATACTCTAGCTCCCTTACATTGATTCTATGACTCAAACCGCCTAGCAAATATTAACAAAAAGTAGCCACATAAAGGTGCTATATCTTATTTATTTGCTTCTTAGGGAGTGTTAGAGTCATATGGTCCCCCCCAAAGATCAAAGTATATGTGAAGCCAATCACTAAATGCTGCTTAATATGTTTACTGTTAACAAATACCAGGCATGTTACCAAGAAATCCCTTTCATGTTATAGGTGACAATATCCTATCCCGTCTAAGTGACCACACTATCAATTTTGCTTGCCAATTCAACCTATAATATGTGAGTATGGTACACTGTCATCATCAGAAAAATTACCAGGTTTTGATTTAGTTAGGGTTTATAGCTTTCTTTATTTTTATTTTTTTTACAATTAATTTTATTATGGGAATACTTTACTTTTGTTAAGTGAGAAATGTATTACAGGTACCACATCCTTACATCAATCAATTTTTTATCCTTATAACTTCATTTTAAGAATTGTATGGAGCAAAAATCCTAAATGAAAAATCAAAGTCACAATTTATAATGGGCATAGTTTACAATATTATTTTTATTAATAATAAACAGGATTTATATAAGGATAGTTACCTACTTATGTGACAGGGAAACTGATCTTCGTTCTTTAACAGTTTTAATGCAAATAAAATGTATGTCTAAATGTTTTCATGACAATTTATAAGCCCAGAAATTATTCCTTTTCCAATTTAGAGGTAAAACACAAACATCTTACCTTTACTTAATACTGACTTTTAATTCATGCGAAAGCTGTTCCCTGATTCTGCACTATTAATCTCATTACCTGAACCAGTGTCTTTGTAATTAATACAAGTAATAATTAAAACATGGGAATCTCTTTTTAGAAATTGTGAGATAACAATTGATACCTAGACTGGGCATGTGGCTCAATACTCAACAAGCCTACCTTGTAATAGAGGATCAATATCTTCCTGAAATGGTGTTAAGGGGGTATATGAAGGATGGGCAGAAGGTTGTGGATGTGGATGCTTGACATATTTTAAGAATACTGTCACACAGCAAGGACATGCTGGTAAACAGAGGAGAGCACACTATATACACACATTGAAAACACATCCATACCTACCTTTCTGTACTGATTGAAAAATACTCCCCTTACCGCATTCTTCACTCCTCCAATGACCTACTAAAAATGTTCTCATTCATAACCTCATCACAGGCAGGGCTCCAAGACATTTCTAGAGCTGCCCCCACTCTCTTAAATGGTCTTCCTTATCCTATACGGCTTGCTCTTACTTTCTGCACATTTAAAAAAGCCCCTAAAACCCTTATTTTCTAACTTGCTTACTAATCTCCTAAACCCTCACTACTCACCCACCAATCCTTATACCCATCGTAACTTGCATAAAATATGGTAAATAATTATATATAAACTTATGGGAAGTTTGTTGTTGAAGGTATTTTAATGAAAAAGGGTCTTTTAAAAGTTAGAGACCCTTCAGATTTGCGTTGAGTGAAGGTCAAGGAGAACAGAACAGTACAAGGAGCCCATTGACTACAGGTTTCCAGTTGGGAGGATCACTGTCCCTTTGTATTACAGTGAGCAGGCAAGTATTTGTTTGGGCCACTTCACTATTATAGTGTATTAAAATTTGAATACTCTAACGATATCTTAGTAAGTACACTTTTCACAATTAATGAAAGTATATTAAATAATGGGGAAGTTCCCTGACAAATTATAAAAGATTATATATGGGGATGCCTAAAGAATGTGATACACACACAATGGACAGATGCATCCTGTGTCTGTAAACAATGAGACCTAATAATAAAAAATAGATTTTTATGGATATAGTTGTGAGTATCAAATGAAAAATGACTAGGCAGAACATCTGTATGTTTTATTTGATTATTGTATCTAGACAGAAATAGAAAAAACAAACCTAGAAAATAAGAGCTGTTATATTATAAGACATTTGAAGTGTCTTTTTGTGTTTCTGTTTGGTTTATTAGCTTTATGGTGTCATTATTTAAATCTGTATATGATAATGTCAAAATTTAAGAACAATAGGTGAAAGTTCTTTATTAGATTTATCAAAAAACTTTCACACTTTGTGACTGTGGCTCCTAAGCAATGGTGCACTGATGGGCCAACATATATAAGTGTATTGGGAATTCCTGAAATAGCTTAATTTGCCCTCAAGCTGTACAAGTGAACTAAGTAACTATACTTGGTAATCATTGAAGAATTGATACCCTGAAAACCATATTGTGATGATAGCAGAATATGTTACTTGGAGATAATGATTAGTTATGTCTATGTATATGTGTTTCACACGTTACTGTGGAATAAGGGTGTAAAAGATCAGATCTGTTTAAAATAAATATTTTAATTCTTTCTATAAGCCTAATGGTATAAACTAATACACTAACTTTTCCTGTTGCCATGGAAACTATTCACATTCTACCTTCCAGTTTTTCAGTGAAGTATGAGAATGGAATGATGGAATATTTATTTAATAAATGCCATCTGAATCTGAATGAAACAACTAATTAGTGCCTTGGTAATGATCAAGCTCTTTACTGAATCAGACATAGAAAAAAATGAGGTTTGAACCACACTGATGCCTACAGGTGCATTAAAACAAACACAAGCTGGCGCTCCTTGCAAGTGCTACCACAAACAAACACCAAATGCTTATCCCCCAAATTACTTTTGCGAGGAGTGCTAGCTAAGGTTTATGTATGTTGTATAATGTTGTATAATGCATCAGCACACATTGGTGTGCTTTAGTGTTGATGGTTCCAAACTGGTGCATAACAACATTTTACTACAGAAGCCACTGTGATCTTTGTTAACAAATATGCAACTTTTTTATCAACAGCCTAAAACAAGGAGACACTATTGTTTAGATATAGTCAGCTGTTTCAATACCTTTTTAAAGATTCATCATCTGTTTCTCTTTCTGATGCTCAGGCAGACGTGTATTTGTTATCTTGAGCTGAGCACTTGAGGTGACAATAAGGGATGTAAGAAATTCACCTCAAAGGGGACTTAAGCAGCAAAAATACATTCCCTGCCTAACTAACAAAAGAGCTTTATAGCCATCCAAAGTGTTACCAACAGGGTCATATATAGCTACAACAATGTAGCACTTTTAGTGAAAAAAAAAATCACCAAGTTCACTTTAGAATCATACACAGGTGCATGGTTCAAGTTTAAGTCTCTTGTGTAAACTATACATCAGAGTTTTATTAGGAATCAATATAGACTGAGAATACATTGATCTCTGGAAGGCCATACTGCACTGAGCACATACAGGTTAACAATCAAAAATCTGGCAACCTCCGGACCGGAGGAGTGCGTTTTTTTTTTATATAATCGCCTTCACACACAGGCAGCCTTCCTCTCGCAGCACCTGTGGACATCAGGCACAGTTCCGTGGAGCAGGCAACAGGGACATCTCAATGTGTATTTAGTTTAGCAAACAAGACCTAACGGCTGTTTCTGCAGAACAGCACCATCAAAAAATTAGTGGCCAAACAGTGTACTGTAAGCCCTGTATTGAAAATGCGATCCGAAATTCAATCCAGAAAATTGAAAGAACCGGATTATCGATGGCCAGATTTTTAATTATCAACCTGTATATGAGAACATAGTATGTGTTTACAGCTAGCTACCTATATATACGATAATAAGTGTAGAAACACAGTTTCCAAATCTGTTTGCTGCCTAAATATGCTGCAGATGCAATCCAAGTGCAGGTATTATAGAATTATGGTTTCTATCTGCCTCTCATGCTGCTGCTGTGCAGTGAATATGGTTCCCTATCCTAACTCACCTCTCTTTCTTTCCTATCCTGTTTTTAGCTAGTCGAGTGTGGTTCGGGGTTAGCGCTTTTAGCATGTTTTTTTTTACCCCGAGCCACACTAGGGAATTTTTCTATGGGGGTTTAAGCAGCCAGCTCTGCTATCAGTGGCCCGTAGCCACCTCCTGAGCCTTAAGTGCCTAACCTGTTGCCTGTGAAAAAAAATGCACCCTTGTACACATCATGTCAGATGTTTAAGTTGAAGTCAGCCAGCCAGCAGAAGACTGCAAAAAGAAAAGGCAGTGGTCCCTTTCTCTGTGCAGTAATGGTCACCAGCAAGTTCAAGTGACCTGGTTGGATAAACGTTGCCCCGCTGTTTATGCCTAGGTAGCTTAGGGGTAAAACCAGCCCACTGTATTTAGTCTGACCCACACACTGTGACTACACACTGAGAAGCACAATGTTACATGAGGAAATTGACTGTTATTATCAACTAGTATTTATATAGCGCTGACAAATTACGCAGCGGTTCACAAAGTCCATAGTCATGTCACTAGCTGTCCCTCAATGGAGCTCACAATCCAATTTTTTTTTTTTTTTATCGACTCTCGCGTAACGTGATCCTTTAAACAAAAACCCTGTGCTCAGAAAAAAAAGTGTAAGTACAAACACACCACACAAAAAACGTGCACTGGGGTACTATTTGTAATCCAGGATAGGCCACCAAATTTTCCCAGACCCCCCAGAGCGAGGCTCCTGACAGGGGTGAGTACTAAGGCCACCCAGCCGAAGCTGGAGTGGACCTACTAGCCCGTCTGGCGGAAGTCTGACGGGGTTCTTTTCTCTATGGGACTTCATAGGCAGTCCTAACAGGTACTAGGCTGGGAGCTCTCGCAAAGAGAGACTCCCAGTAAGGGAGAGTACCTGACCATAGGGCCAAAGTACTCCCCAAGAATTCGGGGCTAGCTCTTAAGGGAATAGCACCTTCCATCAAAAGTGGCATACAACTACTACACCAGTGACAAGTGACAACAGAAAAATACATAAAAAATAGGTGTTCAGTGCATAACACACTGGGCAAGGATAAAAAAATTGCCCATCTGCACTAGCTGCAGCTAATGCAGAATGAAAGCGAGTGCTAAATCAGCAATGTGACGTGCCTGTGTACGTTAAATCAACAGTGGGTTCACCACGCCCAAAGTGATATTAATGTACCCCTGGTTTGCCACTCCAGGGAGATGACACTAGGCGAGATTCGGTCCGCTCTCAAGAACTGATAGCCAGACCAAGGGTTCCCCCCTCCAACCAGCGGGACAGTCCACTATCTGGGAGCTCCTTATCAGGGCAGGCCCCATGCCTCTCTCTGGTGGATGCTAGCCAGAGGAATTAGCATAGGGCGACCCCTTACAGAGCATCACCATCAAGCAGTCCATCCTAGCAGGCGTACTAGTGCACTGTATTCCTGCCAGGAATACAGCGCCGTTCCACTCCTGCACACTGGAAGGATTAGGTACTACAGTTGATCTTAGCCAAAAGGCTGAGAAGCCTTGGAGCCCATAATCTAATATCCCACCATAGTCATATGCCAATTAAAGTATCTGCATGTTTTTTGAATGTGGGAGGAAACCAGAGTACCTGGGGAAACCCACGCAGACATGGGTTGAACATGTAAGCTTCATGTAGATAGTGCCCTGGCCGAGATTCAAAACTGGGACCTAGCGCTACAAAGGCAAATGTGTTACCAGTGAGCCGCCATGTGCTATATTTCAAGTTAGTCAGACACAAAGTATATACAACTAGATACAAAATGAAATTATTTGAAAAAAGGAAAAATATTTCCTAAGTGTTACAATTCCCTTTATTTCCATTTCCTTTAAGGATGAATACATACGGAATACGGATACATAATGTAATGTTGGCAGAATGTAATGCTGGCAGAGTTCAAGCAAGGTGAGTTTCAGACCAGGTCACTAAGGTAATGACAAACAGATAAACTTTAAACCACATAGAGACACACCCAAGCACACTGTGGTAACAGAGGCTATAGCGGGCAATGGGGTGATGGACAGGCTCGAGCAGAGGAGCAGCCTTGGTTATGCTGCTTGCTACTGAGGGGTCTCCCTCTGTGGCTGGGAACCCCAGGGACACTGCAGGCTCGCAGGGCGGTTAAGTTCCTTACACATAAACAACGTAGGGTGACCTCTGTATACATTTTAGATTCTCCCCGTAGACAAGCCTGGCCGTTTGTATTGAGCGAGAATCATCTGACGTGTGTATAAAGCCTTAGGTGGTTATTGGTAAAGGAAACATTTAATTACAAGATGTCATGCAGACAATATTATATATATTTACTAAAGCAGGTAATTTGTTAGTAATGATTCAGGATATTATATGGAAATAAATGACTGCTTCTCAAGGATGTTGGAAAGTATATGTTGCTTACAAGGACTCCAACATGCTGTTCAACTTGGATTTGAAAAGAGAAAAAATGGCATGATGCTGGGCATTTGTTTAATGTTCATGGCATCACAACAGGAAGAATGCTTTAAAACCATTTCATTTACACACCACAGAGTGAGGAGAACACAATCTTGTTATTATAAATTGGAAGGCATTATTAGCCTCCAAGCCCTTGTTTTTTTGCTAAGTTTGCTATGTAATAGAAATAATTAAATCTGGTGGTGGAATTTGGCAAGCTGAATACATTTAGTATTCTGAGTAATCTCTTGATATTCAAGATAATCAGAAAATAGTGAAAACACATGTGATGTCAGAGCCAAACAGTACTGCTACTTACGAATATGCCTTTTAAAGGTAAGGGCCATGACTAAGCATGTTGTTGTTAGACACTTACAGTTAAGAATCAGCTTACCAAAATAAAGTGGAAAATATGACTAATTTATCTTATAAACACATGAAATGTGTTCTATTTTATTTTAATATCTATTCATAATAAATGTAGTAGATCTCTTGTAAGTTATTATGTTAGTAAAGCTGAAGTAAAGAACTCCAGGCAAGTGTCTAAATACAAAAAATGCCAAGATTTGAGCATTCTTATTTTGTGCTCTGTTCCAAGGACTTAGATATGGCCATGGGGGACGCATAGATATGCTGGTGGGAGAGAGGGGTGGTTTATTTTCATTAGGCTGCCCTAAATAGTTTTGTTTGGGTTGACTAACCAACTAAAATAAAGCTCAGAATACTTTGTAGGCCAAAACTGGCAGGGTATATGTTTTTGCCAGATATTTAATTGTTATATATACTGGTTCACCTTACCAGAATGCCCCAGTTAGGATTTGGGCAGTTGCAGAACAAGCTTTTACACTCATTGTTCTTGGAGTCCTATCTTGGTGTGGCTAAACCACTTTTGACTTTTTGTCATAAGCCTCATCCTACTTGTGAGTGAAGTTGTCAGTTATTCAGTTTGTTTTTGTGCCTGGATCTATTTCCCCTTATCCTGATGCTGGGATTTTTTCCAAATTTGTGCTCAAATATATATCACTTCAGCAAGCTGGGCAGAGTTCTTCACTTTCTTCACTGTTGGCTTACCTTTATCTTTTGTAGGCTTCTGAAGCTATAGGTACAATGGATATAAAAAGCGTACACACCCCTGTTAAAATGCCAGTATCCCTCTTTGGGTTGCTTTTCTTCAGTTTCAGTTTCTTCAGTTTCAAGATATTGAAACAAATACCAGTCACTTTTGTCCCAAAACCTTCAACTGTCAGCTAGAAAGCTGAAGAAGAATTTTACCTTTCAAAATGACAATGACTCCCAACCATAAATCCAAATCAACAACTGAATAAATTCACCAGTGGAGAATTAAAGTTTTAAAATAGACAAACCACAGCCCAGACTTAAATCCAAAAGAAAATACATGGGGTGACCTGAAGAAGGCTGTGTAAAAGAGAAGTCCTGACAATCTTACAAACTTGGAGTGATTTTGAAAGGAAGAGTGGGCAAATATTGCAAAGTCAAGATGTGCCATGCCAATAGACTCCTACCTAAGAAGATTAACAGCTGAATGCTTCAACAAAGATTTACCATGTAATTTGCCAATTAGATATTTTTGTTAACATGCAGCTGCACAGGTGTACCTAATAAAGTGGTTGGTGAATGTACTGTATATAGCTACACTGAATAAAGTAATCTAGTGGTGTGCTTTAAAAAAAAGTTAGATCTGATAGGAAGTACTATATAAAAATTATATAAATTAATTTATATTAAATTTATATTAAATTAATTTATAAAACACCTACCCCATACCCCCTTTCCTCCTTTTCCAGACTTCATTGCCTTTTTAGAGTCTTATAATGCTGGGGAATTCTGTAGAAAGGCATAAAATACCACCTATTTTTCCAAATTTTTGTCCACTAGATTTCTTACCCCCAGTCCTATGATAAGTCACATTAATATGAGTTACTTTATAAGATTTCACATAAAATATAAATAGAGAATGAGAATTATCACTTTTCAGCTCACTTTCAGTGGCGTTAACAGGTAAAGTATTTGTCTCATAACAAATAACTAATTGTGCAGTTCACTGTGCCAGGGAGACATTCCTCAATAAGTGACTTCTGGCATGTGGTGAGAGATGAGTGCATGCATGGTATTTGCTTTTGACTTTTTGCGAGTGGATAATAGTCAAAGATGGTGTCAGCTGTAGCATACAGGTTAGAAAAATGGACTACATGTCTTTTGCAGGTATTCAGATTGTGTTGACTGACTAATTTTTCAATGTTTCTTTGGAGGAAAATGGGCCTAATCCCATATGAGTGAGAGCCTTAAAAAGGTAGCCTCAAGAAAAAGCTTTCAAATGCCTTTTTATATGATTCTGATAATAAACATACATCTGAATCAATACATTATACACATTAAACACAGATATATCACAATAAATTTGACAACATTTGTTCACATATATATACACAGATTGACAATCAAAAATCCGGCAACCTCTGGACCTAAGGAGTGCTTTAGTACATTAGTGGCCAAACAGTGTACTGCAGTCCCTGTATTGAAAATGCGATCTGAAATTCATGCCGGGAAACTGAAGGATCTGGATTATCGATGGCCCGATTTTCGATTGTCAACCTGTATGTATATATATAGATATATATATATATATATATATATATCTATATATATATATATATATATATAGTTATATATGTACACACACACACACACACTCTTGGTGCAAACAGTCATCACATAATTTTCACCGGCGTGGGAACAACAAGGTAGACCTTCTGATTTTATAATAATATAATTAGAAAATGATGCATTGATGTAATGTGACACTGCAACAGACTTTTCATATTATATACCCCTAACATGTAGGCTGTAGTACTAATCTGTACAGAGATTCACCCATATCAGGACACATATTAAAAGTAGTAAAAAGATAAATAACAAAAGATTCCTACGTTATGTCTAATCAGCCTAGGAACAACATGGTTGAAAATAAGGACATTTGTGTGTGTCAAACTCAAACATTGTTTAACTATGACGCCCTCAGTTAGCTTCAAAACGTAATTTCCAGGGGAGTGTTCAAGAAATGACAGGGCATCCTGTCTGGCACTGCCCACTACAAATAGTGCCCTCCATACAGAAGGGCATTGCACTGGCAGCATCCCCCTGACAGAAGACTGACTGTGTCTGTGCAAATGTGTGCACAACGATGGGCAGACACAGAAAGGGATGATAGAACATCCTGTTCAATGCTGCCTCCCTACAATGGCCGGCTCCACACTGAAGCACATCCCACTAGCAATAGTTCCCTATTGCTAGTGTATAGTACTAGGTATCCTAGATATAGTACTATGTCTGGGCAAAGTTATGTGCAGCAACAGTTGGAAAAACCAGGGCAAGACATTCTACTCAATGCTGTCCCCTCCCAGCAGAGCCATATCATGTTTAATGAACTGTTTCAGATTTACAGTATTTTTAATTTATCAGAATCCTACTGTCTTTTATCTCACCCTCATGACGAAGGTAAAATGAATGGAGGAGTGAGAAATAAGGACTTTATGTTTATGGTGGAGATATGTAAATATATATAGGTTATTTTTATGAAATTGTTTTCATATAACTTTTGTTGTATTTGTTAATAAAATGTATGGATTTTATCAATGGTTGTAGGTTTGATGCCTTAAAAATCCTTATTTGTTACAAAATTATGGTACTACTAATAGTAAAGGTATTCAACACAAGGCTAAGCATCCTTACTGTATTCTGAATACTATTGGCTAAATTTACAAAGCAAACACATGCAGGTAAGCAGGCTTATTTAATAAAAACATAGGTGAAAGTTAATTTAATGAGCCCAAAGGGATTCAATTTGGAGATTGCAGTCACATTCCTTTATGAGTGTTTCGGCCAGATGAATAAAGCTTCCTAAGAATGGAAAAGATAAACTATCATGGAAGAAACTGGGTGTTCCAGCAAACCTGAAATTGATTTCTTAAACTCAATTCCCAATATTTAGCAAATGTTTTCAATCATTGACCAAAACCATTACAGGTTTGATGGATCACCCAGGTTCTCCCATGATAGTCTATCCTCTCCAGTCTTTTGGAGTCATAGTAAATAAGGCTATTTATGCCTGCCAAATCTCTGCTAGACTTTAAGAAAGCAAGCCTCACGTCCAAAGAACATAAATAACACTGGGGAACGCATTTTTTGTTGAGTTAGTTCTTACACTTGTTTTTTTACTAATTTGTGGGTGGTGAATCCAGAAATGACCCCAGTTTTTTGCTATCACATGCAGTTTTTACGATACAGGGTACCCTCCATTTTTGTCAAAAACCATACAAATTTTACATACAATGAAAACATAATGAAATAATAACTTAAATGTACTGTTTGTTTAAATTTCTTCTGTTCATACAAAGGATTTTTTGTTACTCTATGACTATATTTTTTTACAGTAAAACGATTGAAAATAATCGGGTAAGCAGTTAAGGTAAAAATGTACGCTTATAGCTTTTCCTGGAGTGTTCAGTGTTAGGACAATCCTGCCGGATACTCCAACAATAGTCATCCATTATTTGTACATCTCACCTACCTTTATACCGTCCTTCCATGACCTTCAAATCTTGGTGGAATCGTTCACCTTGCTCATCACTAACTGCACCCAGGTTTTCCGGGAACTTTCCGGGAAAGATGGCTATGCAAAAAATGCATCTTGATGCTCATGTTGCAACCAAGCATTTTGTAGCTCTCCAAGGGTTTCTGGACAATTTCTGTGTCATTTTTTGCTCTCGTGTTTCCAAGAAAGTCCTTGACAATGGCTTAGAATGATAACAAAGCATTCTTTTCCACTTTTGAATTTGTCCTGATGTAATGTTCGTCATTGATGAGCTGCCAAATCTGTAGACCATCAAACACACCGGCCATTATTTTTTCAAATGAGAGGGTAGGAAATGCCAAAATGGCAAAGCATTAACAAACTGCCTCATCAGACCTGGTTTCATGTGCGGAGACGGAATATAATATTCTTTCTATTAACAAGTGGCTCATGTAGAATGTTTGGATCACCTGGTTTTAGGGCAGATCTTGGGAGGCCAATTCCTTTTTACCTAATGCTTCTCACGAGCTCTGCTGTGCCACATGCACAGATAACAGGGATACTTGGTGTATCCGAGTTGGTGACCAAAATGGAAGCATACCATTTTAAGGTCAACACAGATAACCCAATTGTGTTGGTGATATTGCAACAACTCAATGACTCTATGTCTGCATATTCTTCACAAAGAGAAACTGAATGGCCAATTGGGACTGACCCAAATATATTGTGATTGTGAAGGACACACTTTAACTCAACAGTCACCATTCAGTTGAGTTATAGATTAGAATTCCCAATTCTTTTAATTAACCAGGTATGTTATGGCAATACACAAAGCCAGTCAGTTCTAAATACTGCAGAAATGCAATTTCCCTGGTTCGAAAGTATGATACATTTGTTCCTTTTTCAAGTACGTTTATCTCAAGCAGTCTTGATGCTAGCAGTTCTGAAGCCTTTTTTAATAGTCCCAAATCACATGCCAAATCACTGAACTCATGCTGATAAAATCCTTACGAACAGAATCCTCTTCAATTTCAAACTTTTCATCATTGTTGTTGTTACCTGGTTCATCACCATAATCATGTTCTTTAAGAGAGGGTAGTGTAACGAAAACCGGCACTGGGATTTCATCTGAATAAGCCACTGGGCGTTTATCCGATGGTAGACTAGTATACTCTATATTTATTTTTCTTGTTATATCCTGAATTTTTCACTATACAAAAGTAAGTCACTGAAATGATTTACTGGCTCTTGCCAAACCATAGGTATACCAAATGGCATCCTATCACGTGTTCCTGTTCACATCCGTAAACCCTCGACACACTGCTTGCACACCTTATGAGGGGCCCAAAACTTATCTTGATCACCAAGGTTAACCCCCCTAGCGGTAAGGCCGAGTCTGACTCGGGGTCGATTTTACTTGCAAAAAGCGGTAATCCAGAGTCAGACCCGGGGTACCTAAAAGCAGGATAAAGACCCACTTACCTTGTTCTGTCGCTGTCCCCTGGCATCCTGCTTGTCCCTGCAGGTCCTGGGGACACATCTGCCTCACCGATCTCCAGCTGCGAAGTGCATTATATATGCTGCTGTACACCTATATTACAATTTTTTTTTTTTAACAGATTTTTGATTTTTTAATTTTATTATTAAATTTATTAACTATTAGACATGTGTCGGTGAGTTATGCCTAAGAATTATAGGTCTACTATGTAAAATACATTTTCCATGCAAAAAATTGTAATGCTTTTTGCATGGAAATTCAAACAGAATCAGACCGCTAGGGGGGGTTAACTTTAAAATATGCCAAATAGGCTTGCTCCACAAATGTGCTGATGTTTGCCCTTTGACTGGGAATGGTAAAACTGCCACAGATATAACAAAATGAATCAGGGTTGTTTAGGCTCTTACGACGAGAAACAGCAGAGACAGACATGATCTGAAAGAAAGGAAATATGTGTGTAAGTAGAAAAAATATATTTGGCTTATTCACTACTTAAAGCAGCGCACAACCTCTGACCACATTGTCTTGTGCGTAAAGGAAAAGCCTATACAAATCCACGCTACAGTAATTGCATTAATATAAGCTAGGAGGCCACAAATTATCACTGGATTGTAAGGTCTTGGGCAGACAAGCTGCTCTATGGCTATAGCAAATACCGGCCATTTTTAAAGAATGTCAGGTGGGAAGACTGGCCATTGGTCATTTAGATGCGATGTCACAATCTACAATTGGTGTACCCATACTGAAGCTCTGGCTTTTCATTACTTGATGAGGAGCTTTAAGGATTGGTTGGGAGGAAAGAATATCTAATTCAGAAATACTAACCATGTATATTTATCATTGCAGGCCAATATTCTCCAGTAGCTCATAGGACAAGATCCAGAGTTACACTTGAAGGCAGCGTCAGTCCATCAATCCATGCCTGCTGGTTTCCATCCGTATAAATGAAGATGGAGTTTTTGTCATCAATTATAGAGGGATCCTACCCATAATGAATAGCATCTGTATGGACATACTGTTGGCTGGGTCCTTTGCCAGCAATTACCGCAACCCAATCAGGTATGTGCTTTATTTCAATTTCCTTTAACAATATTCCCAATATCTTCGATGGTATCATTTATTTTTTCAGGGCCAATGACATTATACTAATAAGAAAGGATTTTTGGGTAAAGATTTATTTTGCATTGGGGACCACCGCTGGATCCATCTTTGTGGGATCTGATATTTGCACATTGATTGACCTTGCAAAAGGTCATTATTATTTTATGTAATAAAAAGGAGTGTTATCTCATTATTTACAGGTCTGCATGAACTCTTTTAGGGAAAATGTAAGGGGTAGTAGTATGTTCCCCTACATTCAGTTCTGGGAAAAACATTGGGAATTCCAGATTCCAATTAGCTCTTTGCCACAGACCCTCACAGCACTGGGGGTAACATTAAGGGGATGAGGCCATAGGGTGGGGAGAAGCAGAGGTTTATTTTTGCAAAAGGGAGGTAGGCTGCACACTGTTTTTTATTTAGTATTAGTTTGAAAACAAAACATTACATTATCTAATTTTGTTTAGTGTTTACAGCTTTGTCCAAATTGTTTACTTATGTGCAGCCAATCTAACAGGCTGGCCATAATGGCTAAACACATGTCTAGCTGAGCTGAGTTCCTTTGATTTTGGAGGGGGGCTACAAACTTTTAGCCTCTCATTTTTTGGCAACACAGACTCCATAATCAAGACCAAAAAAATTGTTCGAATAAGATTAAGACATATGTAAGTAAGGTAAGAATAGATAAAAAAGGGGTTAAGATAAACTGTGCCGTGGTAAAATAAGGTAAACATGAGGAAAAGTAGGATAAAATTAAGATAAATCAGGATAAACTTTATATAAATTAGGATACCATTATGTAAAACAAGATTTAGATAAATTACGATTAAAGTATGATAAATTAGAATAGGGATAACATTCAGATACATTGTAGATCAAATTAGATTATGTTTAATATAGAAGAAAAATATAGCAATCACTTGATATTAAAAACAGACCATCATTGCACATGAATGTACAGTAGAGTAGATCACAGTTTATAGGATTAGGCCTACTACCAACACGCATCCAACTCTAGAAAAATGATGTCTAGCATCCAGTAGGTTAGATTTGCGTAGTTTAGTGTAGGTCCTGTCCTAAAAGAGTCTACCTTGTCGTGGTGGGCAGGCTTGTAATCAACTGCCCAAAATTGTGTCAAGGAATAAAACGCAAATTTATTTCATTTTTTGGCCAGTGGAATTAACCAAAGACTCTTAATCACTGATTACACTACAGGATGTGATAAGATAAAAATATACATAACCAAGAAATGATAAATGTGTTCAATAGTTGCTAAATATTACATGTAAAACACACTTACAACACAAGAAAAACAAATATAAGGAAACCTTTTTACAAAAAAGTATGGAGTTACAAGACTGGTCAAAATGGGTACATTTCTTGAAATGTACATAAACATCATTTTACAAATCATATAATCAAAAAGCCTTTCCTGACAGCTCCATGATAGCCTAAACATGGATTCATCCCCTGGCTCCTCCTAGTGCTAGGATTGTAACTCAATAATTTAGAGGCAACCTCGACACCTGGTGGTCCACCAAAGATCGTCGACAGGAAGAGAAAAAGGTAGTGGCACCCTGCGAGGAAATAGGGAAAGATGAGCATCACGTGTTTAATTCTGTTAAGTCTTATAATGCTGGGGAATTTAGCAGAAAGCCATAAAATACTATCCATTTCTGCCAAATATTTGTCCAAAGGTTTCTTCCCCCCAGTCCAATGATAATTCACATTAATATGAATCACTTTATAGGATTTCACATAAAATAAATAGAGAACAGGTCAAATATTTGTCTCATAACAATTAACTAATTGTGCAGTTCACTGCCAGGGAGATATTCCTCAATAAGTGACTTCTTTCAGAAGAAGCCTTTTGCTGTTCTGCAACCTCTTGTAACTCTTTAATGACCAAGACAAACCCTGCAGTTGTTGCTTTTTGCATATTAAAGCACAGCTTGCTCCAGAAGTTAGTGAATGTCTAGGCTCCATGTTTTTTTTTTTTGGTTTGTTTGTGATTAACTCACAATGAAGATTTTATATAATAAAATAATGTACCTGTTCCATCTTACATACAAATTCAACTTAAGAACAAACCTACAGTCCCTATCCCGTATGTGACCCGGGGTCTACCTATAATATTAAACCCACTTTAAATCTACTGCCTCGTGTAAATTTTGCTTCTGGTCTTGCAAAAACTAGACTGTGTTCCCTGAGGATTCAATCATTGTATTTTCTCTAATCAGTAGTAGTTTCTTTCAACATACTTTTTAAGTACTTCCTATTTTTTTTTACTATATATTGTTCCTTAAAATGAAACTGGTTTATTTTTAGCACTTTGTCGTCTCACTACAACTAGCAGAACAAAAGCCGTATCCACATTTCATATATCATAGTCCCAGCTGGGAAACCAACCCGTTATGTTTACTCTCTTATTTCTCTACAATTCAAGGTTCACTGCCTCCTGCTGCAGGAGCTGAAGAAAAAGGTGACAAAACAAATATCTACAGCAAACACCTTAACAAAATGATTCTTTATTCATTATTTATGGCTAGCACAGAGATTCTGTAACATTGCTCTACTGATGTTTAAAGATTCTAGGTAAATTACCTTAAGCTTTGAAAGCCCTATTTACACAAAAGAGAAGCACTGCTTATGATTTCACAGGAGGATTTCCAATATGCAAAATGGCTGTGTTTGGCATAAGTCCAATCTTTCTCCATGAAAGTAATGTATCACTGATAAATCATCACGGAATTATCAGAAGCACTCCAAACGAAACCTTATGTGATTCACTTGATTTGCTTTCAGCCAAACAAATTAGTCACAATTCATTTTGCAGCTCATCTTAAGCATAGACCTCTATGCCAACAGTGTATTGTTGTATTCTGTTGCTGAAATCTTCTTTTAAATGAGTAAAAACATCGAGTTACAGTGTTTTAGCAGTTTTTATTCTTAGCAGTTACATATCATATCGATTGTCTTCAATGATGATTTTCATCTGTGGATCGGTTTTAGTCTCCACTATGATGTACTCAATGTCGTACCTCCCATTAACTGGATTCTACAACACGGAAACAGAAGGGGTGTAATTATAGGATGAAACAAAATAAAATCACAAATGCTAAATTAGAAAAGCTAAAGGAAAAATATGTCAATTTAATAATAATTAAAATATATTACTGTTTTTAATTTAAAGAAAATAAATTTAACGTGTATAGTGAGATAATCTAACTCCGTTTGTCGATTAGGCCTAAATCGATAAGCCAAACCATGGGACTCTGCATTTGCATCTGCCACTTAGCTTTTTAGCTCATGAAAAGAGAGCCAGTGCTGAGATCCCTGGGTATGTGCACAGATACAGCTAGACCTCCTGTAATGATTGAGAGTAAGCTTTGTCCTTCAGACACTGAAGAAAAGAAGATGATGGTTCCTGCTCTACAAATCCAGTGGTTTGTAAAACACTTGGCAGATGAATCAGCAGATGGTCCAGGAACTTCAGAGGTGATTATGTGAAAGCCAACAGCTATGTTTTTGCTTTTTTTAATACAATACAGATTTGCTTTAGGATATATTTATGTCAAGGTTTTTTTTTCTTTACAAGATTAAGATCCTTGTTCAGTTTCTGTCTGGGAAATTCTCAATTATTATCCCACAATTAAGAGATGTTTATTGTAATTCTAATCTGCTTTGTATTTGTTGTTGAATATATTAATATATATATATATATAATATACAAGTTATGTTTTCTACATGTCAAAAGGTAGGTGCATGGCAAACAGGACCAAGAAAAACAAAAACCTGAAAAGGCTGGAGCTCCAAGAACCAGTATGCTAGGGGCTCCTTGAGCAATTATCCAGTTGTGCCTCTCAGGTCAATTTAACTGACACCAATTATCTTTTTGGCTATATGCAAGGGTGACATTTTTCCCACCTTCCAGCAATGTAGAAGGGAGGTATTCTTCCTATTGTTCTCCACACTATTGTACTATGAAATGTGGATTCAGTAGTTATAGCAGGGGTTCCTTAGAACCTAAAAATTACATCAATGTTTCCCCCAATGTTAAAGTGTTGAAAAATGCTGTTTTTGAGACGCTTTCTCACGGCATAGAAATACAGATGTGCTGATAAGTTTAAGTTAACCCTGGCAAATTTTGTGAAATATTGGCCATTGAAAAATATGACGGATCTCAGAGAAAAAGTTCTTTTTATTTAGGTTCACAAACTAAAAAAAAAAGAATACATAAATGTGTGTACCTTTTTAAATCATATTAACAGCTGAAATCACCCTGTATGGCCTGATGGAAAGTTTACATACAGTACCTTTGAAAATACATACACTAGTTGACTGACATAGGTCCCAATTATGGGTAATTTAAATGGAGAGTGTCTGAATCTGAATCTGTGTATAAATAGTGAATTTAAATTGCAGAGCTGCATTGACTTTGCTGGATACTGAGTCATGGGAAAGGCAATGGACCTGTAAAAAAAGTAAATTGAACCAAAAAAAAAAAAAAAAAAAAAAAAAAAAAAAAAAAAAAAAAAAGAATTAAAAAAAATGGCTGTCTTTAATGTTACAACTCTGTTAAAAGTGGAAATTAAAAGGTTCTGTTGTGTGTCCAAGTCACTCTATTAAGCAAGAATTCAGCCACAACTGCTAAGCAATGTGTTGAGATGCAAAGAAAAACCCACAGGCTACTTCAGTTGAAATACAGGCTTCTCTAAAAACAAGTGCTGTTGCCATTTCAAGATGCACAATAAAGGGGTAATAGAACAAAAGTGTCTGCACACTCAAGTTACAAGAAAAAAACCTTTTCTTTGCCAATACCACAAAACATCCTGCTTACAACATGCCAAACGGCATCTTCACAATCCTGAAAACTTTTAGAACAGTCATTTGGTGTAATAAGGGCAAGATTTAATTTTAATTGAAATGGTTTACAACCATTAGCATTTTATTTGGCATACACCTTGCATACTGTAAAGCATGGAGATGGATCTCTGAAGTTAAGCAGTGTGAGCAATAGCGGCACAGTAAACTTAATAAAAAATGAATGCAGCATGTTACTAGTAAAAATTAGAGGATAACTAGTACTCATTAGTCCTCAAGCTGCACTTGAGGCGTACTTGGATCTTTTAGCATGACAATGATGCAAAGTACAAGGCCAAGTAGACTCTTCAGTGGCTACACAAGAATAAAGTGAAAGTTCTGGAGTGGTCATCACAGTCCCCTGACGATAATATTATTGAACTACTTTGTGGTGATCTCAAACATGCAGTTCATGCAAGACAACCTTTAAAATTTTGAGACCTGGAGACTTTTTGCCAGGAAGACTCGGAAACTTTACCACCTGATAAAATCAAGAATCTGATTCACAACTAATACAAAAGACTGCATACCATCATTGATGCTCCCCTTCACTTTCTAGTACAAAATAGTTTACTGAAATGCATAAACAAATACAAATAACAAGAAGCAGATAACAAAATCACATGTATCAATTTTGAGAAAATCAAAATTGGTTATAGGATCTCCCCTTCACTTTCATTAGGATTGCTAATTGTTCATCATTCGTGGATCTGTCCAATGAACGACAATGCTGTACACACGCCAGATTTTTGTCCGATATCAGCTCTGAGGCGTTTGGGGGAAAAGAATCATCTGACGTGTCTACGTAGCCTACGTTAAAATGTTTGTTGCCTGTTTACGCAAGTTTTCTTTACAGAAATGTACACATCTTAAGCTGCGTACACACTTCCAATTTTTATCGTTCAAAATGAACGACGAACGAACGACGAACGATCGATTGGGCAAAAATCGTTCATAAAAAAAGTAACCAACGACGCCGACGAACGAGAATAGTCGCTGGAAATGAACGACCGGACCGGCGGATCGGATTGGACGACGATCGTTGACCATCGTTCGTGTGTACGGTCGTTCAGTGATCGTTCATGGTCTGAGCATGTGCGACGAACGAATCGTCCAACGATCGTCCAACGATCGGATCTATTGTGTGTACAATATCTGCGAACGATCGTGTCGTTATCTGCAGTTACCTGCATGTACAGGATCGGTGCTATGCGATCGTTCGCAGATATCGTGCAGGATCGTTCGTCGTTCGTTTACCAACGATAATAATTGGAAGTGTGTACGTAGCTTAAGACATTTTGCCAGGATATGTAAACAATGAGCACAACTGTACAATGTTCTGTATTTATGCCTAAAAAGTTACGCTGGTTTTAGCTATATAGGACATTTCTGTCGCTATGACAACTTATCTCAGGGGCAGGAAGTGATTAAAGGGCAACATTGTAGTGGTAGATCACTGTTTCTGTGATGTGGAGTGGGTGCTGTTAAGAGACCTGGATTTAGGTAAGAACATAAGTAAGATCTGATTTGACCCTATATAATGGGTTAAAGGTAGATGAGGGGCAGGGATGTGCAAATTTTGAACTTTTCCTGAGGATGTGCTTTTATCCGACATCACCAGTTTGAGTACAATCATAATCTTGTGCCACAAAGTAGTAAGACAAAAATATAATTTACCTTTTTATGATATGCCTTCACAGTAGCTAGCTTTACTTCTGAACCAGAGATGTTAAACTTCACAAGCATGCACTTGACGTTATTTTTTACATACTGTATAGCACTTGAAAAAGAAAAAAAAAAGTGAATAGATACCGACTTCTCTTAGAGTCAGGACATAAAACCCAATATTTCAAAGATAACACACAATTTATCAAACAAAAAAAAAAATGCAACTAGAAATCAGTTTCTGAATTTATCATGCTGTCATGAGAAACAAATGTAATAAAAGAAAACAAAGACCATTTTCTGCAAGATGTGAATATATATATATATATATATA
>NC_092862.1:53101689-53127406 GCF_032062135.1 Pyxicephalus adspersus | reverse complement strand
ATGTCAGTATAGGCAGATATAAAAAAATTATGTCTTATTAAAGATTGTCACAGGTAACAGCAGCCTAAAAATGGATACAGTCAGCTAACAATTTGATCTTGGTTCACATTTGAGTGCAGGCAGTCTGCATTGACCTGATCTTTAGAGAAAAATCTGTAAGATTTCATTACATTTGAAGACAAATTACCTCCAATGCTTACAGATACAAAGGTTAGAGTGGCTTGTTTGGAAGGGTTTCATCACTTTATTAAGGATAGATACTTACCTTAGTATGCCTATTATGGGCACAGATTCACTTTAAATAGATCCTCAATGTGCGTTTTTACTAAAATACCCAGCACAAGGCATTTCAGGGAAGGTGCACAGCTGTGAGACAATGATGTCCCGCTAAATTTAAAAAACTTAACTTGCTGATTGAAAGAGACAGAACAGAGATAACTTCACCCATAAGTCAATGTTCCTTTACTATCACTTCACAGTTCTATTTATGCTTTAGAGCTTTGACTGCAAAAAAACGGAACAAACCCCAGAGATTTACTGGTTTGTTAGATGAAAAGCTAGAAAGTTATAAATGTTCAATAAATGTTGCTGAATTCTTAAACAAACATACCATTGTTGGTTTCAATTACCGTATTTTTCGGACCATAAGACGCACTTTTTTTCCTCCTAAAGTGGGGGGAAAATCAGGGTGCGTCTTATGGTCCGAATGCAGAGTAATTCCTTTAGCTCCTGAGCTATTACTCATTATTCCCCTGATGAAGCTCTTTGGGTGTGAAACGCATCGGCTCAGAATGCAGTTATTACCAACTTTTTCGTAACCTACTTAATTAAGTGGGATTTGTTTGGGCATTTGACTCCTTGACAACCTTTTATAATTGATTGTATGTAACAAGTGTATGTATGTATTGTATGTCTTTTTATGATCTGTCCTCAATAAAATGTATCTTTTTATAGAAATTTAACATATAGGTGCCCCACAAAGAGCCTCTTTTTTCTGTCTTCTTTTACTGTAGTATTATGGCTTCAGTCTAGGCTCGGCACTACATTGTCTTCTGAGAGACTTTACCTTAACATCCCCTAATGTTTTTCTCTCTTTTCTTCCTATTTCCCTTATCCCCCCCCCCTTTTTACTCCCATTCTTTTTCCCCACTCTTTTTCTTATTTTTTGAATTTTAAAGCAGAAGTAAACTCGTTTGCACAAAAAGTCACCTGGAGATAAAGGGTTTTGGTAGAAAAGATATGCAATGTCTTTGCATTTTCCCTTCTGTCTTTTGACTCGTTTGGCTTATTGCCTATGTAATGGTGTCGACCTTAATGTTGAAAACAGTGTAAAATGATCACTATTGGGACCCTGGAATTTACTGGAGGGCACAAAAGAGGTAGTTGTGTGCCATAATCTGCAAGTATGTTTTGTGTTTGTTGATCATGGCACAATCCCGCCTACACTAAATTAACTTTAGTGGTGAAGAACCTAGTGTGTCCAGTGTTTATTTATATATATATATATATATATATATATATATATATATATATATATATAAACTGAACTGAATAGGGATTTAATAAAGGATAAAGTTTTTTTTTTTTTTAATTTTTTTTTTAAATCTCATGTACTCAACCTGCTATTTCTGCGGGGTTCAATAAAACCTATTTCCCAGCTTAAATACCTGTGTATTAAATGGAGATTATGATAATAGGTACAAGAGAATTGGTTCCGCACTAAAACACTGTTAGGCCTTATGAAAATTATAAAAAAAAAAAAACATGGAAAATTTTGTACATTTCATTTTGTCCACATATGGTTATTAAAAAAAAAAAAAAAAAAGATGTAGCTCTAAATAACTTACCATATGTGGACAACATAAAATGTACAAATACATAATGAAATGTGCAATTACCGTATTTTTCGGACCACTTGTGCCCGCCCATGAAGGCAGCGCCGATTGATTTGATGAATGCCGATCGGCGCCGCCTTCATGGGCGGGCACAAGTGCCGCACGCTGGATCTCAGGGGAAATCAAATGAATTTTTTTTTTCTTGTTTTCCCGTGCGGAAAACCTGATGCGTCCTATAGTCCGGAGCATCTAATGGTCCGAAAAATACGGTACATTCTTCTAGCTATAGATGTGCAATGTATGCTAAATTCAGGTCATTCATTCAGGTTTACAGGATTACTAACTAGCCTTATCAGCTCTCAACTGATATTTAAGCCCTCAAAAAGCTGGTTCCATAGCGGGTGCAGCACCATGACAGTTACAGATGTAATCAGAGACTAACATGGCATTCCCCTTGGCAGATAGAAGTTCTTAATTCTGTTGTTAAAAATGGTTAACACCAAATTGTTTGAGGGTTGAGACAAATCAAATATAAGCATTTTAACTGTGTATTCAGTTGTTTTTTTTTTTACCATGCTAAAGTTTTAGAGCGGCTAAAGTTTGAGAGGAGGCAAAAAAACAGTAGGGTGTTTTAGTGAATAAACACAACATTGTACAGCTGTGTATCAGGACTAAACCATGTCCAATTCTATATATACTCAGCGGCGGTACGAGTGGGAAGGGATACCAGCAGAGATTTTTTTTTTTTTATTGTAGTATGAAAACATCTTTTTTGGTGGTACTTTATGGCTGCTGAAGTAGTCTTTTAACAGCTTTATCAGACACACTTTGGATTACTTGACATTTATGGTTTACCTGCAAAAATAACAGTTTAAAAGGTGGTTCTGCTTCTCTCCTGATCTCACTGCTGATAATGGACACTTAAAAAGCTATCATGTAACAAATGATAAAACGCATTTTTTTTTCTACTAGCAGTTCAGACAGTCTCAGCTACAGCACTGGCACTCAGAAGACAGCAGACCTTACAACCTAACACCAAAACACCCGCGCACACACCTATTCCTCGGGTAATTCTGTACTAAATCCCGTTTAACACTTTAACCTGCTTAAGTTCCAAAGTATAGGTGATTTAAAATGATTTAACTGTGGCAGAAATACAAAATTTAAGCACTGCAGAAAATACAACTAAAAATCTTACCTTATATTCTGTTCTCTTTTTTGATTTTCAAACACTCCATAACTATTGATGGGCCCCCCAAACATTTCAATGACCTTCACAGAGGAAAAAAAAAAAACACATACCCATCAATGCCATTAGTAGTTGTAATTAGAAACTAGCAGACTGAAGTAGTAGTAAAAAAAATAAAATAAAAGAAATTGTTGCAACTATGTAAACGGTGAATAGCCTTATCACATTGTTAAATTATATGAAACTTTTGTTAGGTTTTTAGTAGTTTTTGTTTACACCAGGGGGATTTACCCTGTCTTTTTGTCAGTTGGGACAGAAAACACCACTTTTTTTTTTAATAGAAAAAGGTGTCAAGACCTTTGATGTCTATGCCTTGCTGCCCCGCTAAACCTTTTACCCCATTTTTGTTCTGTTGTCACAAGAATAAAAAGTGATGGGATTATCTCTTAATTTGACACCTCCATAAACCTGACCGTAATTTAGCTTGATATAGGCTTTAACCCCTTTTTTGTAAATCTATAGATTTCACTGCAGGGTACCCTGTTCTGAGGGTACATTAATCTACAGTATTCTTCCTTTGGATTTGTGCAGGATTACTAGCTGTAGTGACAACGCTGGTCACTATTAAGAATCTAACATCAGAAGCCTTACTTAAAAGTAGGGTAACAATTACTTTCCGAAAGCAAAGTCTGATGGCAGCTATTGGGTGATAAGAAGGGGTATTTAAGGAACAGTCTAGTGTTGTTGATAAAGTGTTTGTATTGCATGCCTAGTTGTTGTTCTTTTTTCAGTTTTGATAAAATAAATAAAAAGACAACAGAACAAAATATCCACAAAAACAGGCAGAAAGTATACAGAACTCTTACTATGATGCTAGCAATTGATATACCTGTCAGCACCAGACTGGTGCATTTTTTTTAATACTGAACTGTGATCTGCTCATATTTTGTCTTCCCTTGTTCCTCCACATCAACATGATGTTTTATTTTAAACCTATCCAATCTTATTGCATACTTCAATTTCTTCACCAGGATTCCATGTTTTGTACACAACATAGGCAGATCATGACTGGCGGTAGCGGCCAGCATGATCTTGTGCATAGCTTCCTGAAAACATTACAGCACTTTATCTCTGTATTCCTCTCAGCCCTTATGTAAGCAGTGTGCTTGTTCTGGGGAGGACTCCAAGGGAGACTACATTTGCATGCAAACTTCTCTAGGTAATGCCCACATGTGATGTTGAACCTCCCAATTTAAAAAAATAGGGTGAAGAACAGTAACAACACCTTGTTTGAGTGTGTATTTTTTTTTTCTTCACAAATTCAGGTACCTGCACTCCTTGCATTTACACAAGATGTTTATTATTGATATGATGATGCATGAATGATTAGAGAGCTGCAATTATTTGAGGTTTTTACATTTTGCTAGTCCAATTTTAACTTTCCTTCTCAATAACCATATCTCACAACGGAATGAGCTCCATTTCCTTACCTCAGGGTGATTTTGACACTTCTCCAAAGCATTTGCAAATAGTTTCGAGGGACTTAAAGGGCAAAGTAAATCTTTTAATGCATAATAGATCATTGCAGCTGTAACAATAAAAGAAAAAGGTGGATGAAGAAAAAAGAAAATTATTCATCATAATACGGTGTTTAAACTAAACACACTTAAAGTGTACCTAAACCAGAAAACAAAAACGTATTGCATATTACTATTGTAGCTTAGAAATCTTCTTATGAGATGGGTAAATTACAGTGTTCTCCTAAGCCCCTTTTAGCTAAAATTACTTATTTTTGAATAACAAATTTCTTGTTACGGGGTGGAAACAATCACTCCGCTGTATCTATAAAGCCACTGTTACCCCAGGATGCTTTGCTGATTTAGTATGAAAGGACAAATGCCCTGCCCTGTACAAAATAATAGCAGTGTGTTTAAAAAAGTGAAAAGCTCTAAATCCTTAGAATCAGCTTTTATTTCCATACACGCAAATGCATTAGGAACACTGCACATTTTATTCCAAATCAAAACATAAGGAAAATATATCAAATGTGTGTTGTTCCTCTACAGAAAGTAAAAGATAATTGAATATTAGTCTGTTCAAAAAATGCCACGTCTGCAAACTTTTTTACAAACTCAAACATTCACTGTGTAAACTGAAAATTGTTTCAGATTTTGCTTTCCTTTGAATCACTGAACTAATATTTAGTAAGCTGTACATCAGCGTTGCATGGAGTCGACCAACCTCTGGCACCGGTAAACAGATATTCCAGCCCAGAAAGCTTGGTCTACATCCCACAATTATTCTTTATTTCTTGGTTTTGCCTCAGAAACATCATTTTGATGTTTTCTTGTGGATTAAGGTCCTGGGATTGGGCTGGCCACTGCATAACATCAATTTTGTTAGTCTGAACCAAGACAATGCTCATTTACTGGTATGTTTGCGGTCATTGCCTTGTTGAAACAATGATTTTAAGAGCATTTCCTGCTCCACATAAGGCAGTATGACCTCAAGTAATTTGATGTATTCAAACTTTAACACCATAAAATGGGAAACACCCCAATATATTATGATGCTTGCACCACCATGCTTCACCGTCTTCACAGTGTACTGTGGCTTGAAATATTTGATTAGGGGTCAACTGTGGCCCCTTAACCCAAAAAGAACAATCTTGCCTTCATCAGTACACAAATTGTACTTCTTTCGCAAGCAGTAACCCCTTCAGCACTTTTTGTTTTCAACTTTGGGACTTTGTGGGGGCTTCTTGCTGATAGTTTGGCTTCACCTAGGCGTCTTCTAATAGTAACAGTACTCACAGGTAACTTTAGACTTCTTTGATCTTCCTGGAGCTGATCATTGTCATTTTGGCTAATCTCCGATCCATTTAAATGGTAGTTTTCCATTTTCTTCCATGTCTTTCAGGTTTTGGTTACCATTTTAAAGCATTTGGGATCCTTTTAGCTGAGCTGGCCATATAATTTTTTTGCACTTCATAGAATGTGCAGTGCTCCCGTTGCATTAACATGTTTGGAAATAAAAGTTATTATAAGGATTTTGAGATTTGTTCACTTATTTAAACACACTGCTATATATTTTAACATAACTGTACAGCTTGTTGACATGTGGGATGAGGGAATATGTAGATTACAGAAGGTAGCTCCTAGATTGTAAGCCTTTATGGGCAGGGTCCTCTCCTCCTTTTGTGTCACTCTCTGATTCTGTCTGTCATTTGCAACCCCCATTTAATGTACAGAGCTGCTTAATATGTTGCGGCTATATAAATCCTTCCCAATAAAAATAATTAATAATATTAGCTTGAAAGAGAGATACCATTGCTTATAACAGCAGTTTAGTGAACAGGAAATAAAATTGACAAGACATTTATGAAATGATGTCCCTAGCCTGAAAAAATGGAAAACAAATGCAGCCACCACATCTAAGAGATTGTAATCTAAAATGTATTGTGGTATTTGGTTTATGTATACCCTTACTAACCTAAAGTTCACTTTAGGGGAGCTATGTGTCTGCCATTGCTGGCTTCCTCCTGAAAATTCTTTTTGCCTGGCATCAGCGATTCACAGAACAAGCATACATAAAAAAAAAAAAAAGTCAGCATGCTTTTTCTATATATTCCTTAGGGAAGTATGAAAAGCAAAGTATTAGCAAAGCAGCCAGACATCTTGCACTTTCAGCTAGCTTTAATTGACTTAAACCGGAAATGCCATTCAGCAGCCCCAT
Organism: Pyxicephalus adspersus; assembly: GCF_032062135.1. Classification (NCBI taxonomy): domain Eukaryota; kingdom Metazoa; phylum Chordata; class Amphibia; order Anura; family Pyxicephalidae; genus Pyxicephalus; species Pyxicephalus adspersus. The sequence continues at coordinate 53,120,647 of NC_092862.1, read as the reverse complement.
CATAATGCATATGGTAATATTGGTATCACTTGTTAGTTCAATGCATTTAGGGCGATTCTCTGCAGACAACGGTTTCAATGGAAGTCTAATATTAGTCTAAAATATCCAATACTAATGATAGTGTTAAAAGTGGTAAAGTGTCTAGAACAAAAATATCAGCATGTGCCAAAGAAAGATTCATAGGGGTTCATAATATGTGAACACCTTTGTCCTCAGACCTCAAATACCCAAACTTGGTGATAGGTATTGCTTTTAAGGCACAGACAAAACATTTTTTTTTTTTACCTATAATAGCTGCTCCTGCAACACCCACGACAACAAAAGTGATACCCAAGCCGGCTTTGGACACTGAAAAACACAAGAACATAGATATATTACATTATTCTTTTACAGTGATACACATTCAACAGACAATACAAGAAATACATCACAAAGTATAGCAACTCACAGCAACATGTCAGAAGGATGTCAAGTCAGAACAAAACAAGATAGATCCTGACTGGCTGCTTTTTCCCCCCATACCACACTTTTTAAACAAATAAACCTGATGGTTTCAGTTAAAGGTAAAAAACTCAAGTGGAAATTAAAAAAAAAAAATGGAAGAAGAGAAGGAGTTCATTTATTGCAATGGAACAGGCTATGTCCTTTCTGCAATGTATTAGTCTGTCATTTGCAATCCCTATTTAATGTACAGTGCTGCGTAATATGTTGGCGCTATATAAATCCTGTTTAATAATAATAATAATAATAATAATAAAGTTATCTGCATGACTGCAGCTGTTTTCAAATAAACTCACCTGTTCTCGCTCCATCTCAGCCTTAAATTGGCCAGCCTTAAATTGGCCAGGCTGGAATGATCTACACTGCCTGGTATTGTGTGTGAGATACCTGGCATCGTACACTGAGCCACACAGGGTGCAGAGGTTCATACATTTACAGCGTGCGCAGTTGTGCAAAATTTGGCAGCTGGGCAGCAATCAGGCAGGTGAGAGCAGCATTGTTGACATTGTTTGTCCCTTTACACAATAATGACTTGCCTGATCATGGATTTTTCAAAGTGGGACTTCAGTTTAAATACCAAAAAGCTCAGGTGGCTAAGTAGCCGCCAAGATGCAAACGGTTGAACGCTGCCAGAGATTCGCTGTCCCCAATGCCATTCCTAACTAGCCCTGATTCCAACTGGAAGATAATTCTCCAAGATTCATAACAGACAGTGGGTAATCCCTTTAAAGCGGACCTATGATCAGAATGTTTACCTTCCATAAAGAGTAAAGATTAACCCTTTTATGTAAAAATTACCTTTTTTTGTTGGGGGTGGATAAAAACCCCTTTTCTGAAACCCCTCCCCTTCGCTGTGCTGATAAAGACAGAATGGGAGCGCAGCACCCCCTTGGATAACATTGTCATGCTTTTGGCTTCTCCTTCGATCCTGGGCATGCGCAGAATGAGGCTTTTTCTTCAACGCCGGGGGGGTGGGGGTAATGCAGATCTGACGCATGAGCAGTGAGATCGCACTCTTTTTTTCTCCATTTACAGCCGGCTACCACACCTAATCCCTGGCTTGTGCAGTGCGAGATCAGGCAACATAAGCACAAGCTGGAAGACAAGATAGAAGATGGCGGCGCCCAGTGCTTCCTCCACACTGGGACACAGGTGGATTACAAGGCAGCCACCCAATCATGGAAACCTCAGGAGGGATCGACGGCCACCCAATTATTGAAACCTCAGGAGGGATTGACAGATATGCAGAAGTTTTTTTTATTTAGTTTACTTCCACTTTTTTTCAAGATCCCATTGGGCTTCATTTAAAAACAGTGCCTACATTAAATTTGTTTCATAGTGAACAGTGCCCCAATGCTTGTTGTACAGGGATCAGTGAACCATGCACAGCTGTGACCTGGATCTCCAATCATTTATGTAGCAGCTAGCACTGGGAGCCAATCAAGAGCAATGCAGTATCAGGTAACATGATGGCAGGAGGAGAAAGCAGAGTGAGCAAAGATAAATCTGTCTTCTGTTTTTATCCAATCACAGGTTGGGTACAAGGCCTAGTTGGCTGTAGTAGAAAAATGTCTGTAACACATATAGGTGGATAATGAAAATCTCAACAAACTCAAATTACCTCTTTGATAGATAGTTTGAGGCTGGTCCTCTGGAGTCTGCACATATTTGGGGTGGTTCTGTAGTTTGAGCAGGTATCTTCCTGTACACAGTGATTTCACACACATCTGAGGTGTGCCAAGAGCTCTTCTCCTGATAGAGTCCAAGCAGACTGGGCTGCCACATGCCAACCTGTAGCCGGGCACTCTCATTACACATTGTAAAGTATACGGCAGGAGACTGTGCTTGTGGAGAACACCCCTCCATACACAACTGGGCAGAACCATGACAGAACTTGTTACCTAAGCTACGAATACTGAGCAATAGCTTCTGTATAAAGCAGCAACACGGGCCGCACACACCGGTCACTCGCCCATAATACTTCTGTCACCCATGTACAGGCCGCTCTACCACACACTACTATAGACCAGTGCAAACACTCCCCTCCTCGCAGCCTATGGGGGGAGCATCATGGGAGTTGTAGTTTCCCAGGCGTAACTTGGCTTCTCTGAGCATCATGGGAGTTGTAGTTTCACACGGCATAACTCTAGGCTTCCCTGAGCATCTCAGAACTACATTCCCCACATGCCTTGCACTGTGCAACTTGATTCCCTAGTGACTTCGGAGTACAATGTGACATTTGTGTGTTTCGTGGGGTGCAGTATGAGTGCTGCAATGTCTGGATACAGGGTGACACTTCCATGCCTGGTGTACTGCACTTTCTGACATGGGAAACAGGCACTGTGCTTCTGCTAGCAGCTCTGTATTATCATTTTCAAGGGCACTGTAAACAAATATGGCTGCTGGCATTGCTGACCTTCTAAAAATGTCACTTGCCTGGGTATGTGTATGGCTTGGAGCTGTGCTTTTATCATTTCAATGCTGGATCAGTTTTTTTGTAATAAATGCATAGCTTAGAATTTAAAATGTTTTGAAATCCTATTATTATATCTGAAAGCACAGATCATATGGAGTACAATAATGACAGATGCAATGTTTTATGCCACCTAATAATTTAATTATGGCTACATTTTCAGTAAGAGATACAGATATGGATTTTTACATTCAAATATAAAAGACAATGTTGTGTATAAGTAAATAGATACCAAGCATATCAAGTGTATGTAAGTATGATATGCGCTATGAACTAATATTGTCCATAGGGGAGTTCATCAGCTTAGGAATAAGAGCTTTGGCTCTAGAACTGGTTTTATCCTACATGTGTGCACAGGGGTGGTTAGGGTTCTTTATCTTTTATTTCTCTTTATTATTTTTACAAGGGGACTGATAAGCCCCTTTCAGACAGTATTGTGCAATGACTCTGTGTCCCAGAGCCCATTAGGTAAACAAAAATCACTCAATCAGCTGTAAAGTTACCTTGAACCCAGTGGCGCTCAGAGCTGACCAAGGGGAGGACAGATGAGGTATACAGTCTCTTCTCCTTGGACCCAGGCAGCCGTTCTAAGTATTTTTTTTTCTAGTCCCAGGCTCATCACAGGAACAGGAGAGCCCAGGTACCAGCAGAAGGGATAGTGAAGCGGAAGTTTGGAGTTTGCACATACAAGCAATTCTGAGATTCCAAAACTGAATGCCCAGAGCCTGCCTGTAAAATACAGAGATCATTGCTTCTTTTGCAGCACTAAACTTGTTTTAACCCTTTTATGTTTGCTACATTTTATTCCTATGAAGAATTTTCCACTATGGGGATGTGCAATAATGGACGTCACCATTGTAGTGTGTGGGATCTGCAGACCAAAGGATAATAAGCCCTTAGAAAGCCACACAGCAGTAATCTGGCTGGAAAGTGGTCAGGTATGACTTTTCTGGGTGAAACAATAGAACATTTACCCTTTAGGGGTCGATCAATAAGTCTTCAATACATAATAAAGGGAACCTGTTATTAGGTAAATATGTAGGCATTCCAGGCCATTCTCATTCCAGACCTCTTCTTCTGAGAGTGCTACATACCTGGCTATTGTTTTCAATACTGTTCAAATGACCTGAATTTTAACAGCTTGGTGTTCGGGATAGAGAATTATCAAAACTAGACTTAGCCATGCAAATATCATTTTCACTGAAAGCTAATCATGGACCGCCTCTCTATTTCTCTAATGACTTGAATGTATGGAATACCTTTGCTCAGTGTACCAGTGTATAACTAGAGGTACCAGAGACATTGCAGAGGCATACTTGGTGCAATGGTTAGGTAAGTATTGGATGACAGGCGACAAACAGATATCTAAATATATGGTTTAGTAAAAAGAATAATGTTGTGTGGTTTCTTAAATATTTAAAATTGATGTTTAAAAGGAAATTGTAAAACCTTGAGTTCTGCCATGTTAGGTCTTTCATAATAGCCTTATAGCACATGATGATTGTACTCCAGGGCGTAGGAGTACCTTCCCTCCCTCATCCTGGCTTAGAACATGAAGTGTGACAGGATACCAACCTCCTGTCTGCTGCAAATTCCCAGCACGTGCGCCTACACAACACAAATAACATGCAGCCTCAGAGAGGGATAGGAAGCAATCGTGGGCTAGAGACCACTGGAGCAAAGAAATTAACATTGCACGTCACATGATTACATTCCATGAACCCCCTGATCATTATGATTATTTGAATACGGCTGACTATGATGATGAAGGGCCCTATTCCTACAAAATCATAGTGCATGGTTTTCACACATATTATTATCCCTGTAGACTGTAGAGAGATGGATTTATTGAAGTGCCAGAGAATTGTGTGTCTTTTGTTTTAAAGCCTGAAAAATCCATTTTAAAACTATATGTTTTTTGGTATAGATGTTTATGTTCTATAGATGTTTCATGTCTTATATACATTCTTTATCGTTCTTAAAAAAAAATACTAGAAATTGTAATGCAGTTTACTAGATTTTCCATAAATGCTGTGTAGTGCAGCAATCTTCAAAGACTGGATCAGCAATCTTCTTGCACAGGAGTGAATTGATGTCATGTCCCCAGATGTATAGTTACACAAGTTATTTTCTTCCTATATACCAATAGATAATGCAGATTGTAATACAATGTAAGAGGTGAAGATGTCTGTACACATGATCTCACATGATGATAAAATATATGAGAAACCCATGTACTGAATGCCTTCCAATCTTTAACCTGTTAATGCTAAAAAAATGTTTGTTATTTTCAAATATACCAGACAACCCTAATAATCCTGAACTGCAGAGAAAAAAATGACTCTTGCAGTTGGACTTCCACACAATACAAATGTAAATTCTTGTTTTGTCCATGGGGAACTCGGTGTCATTACATAATGCACACAATGATATTCTGCTTTGTAAATGAGGATGCTGGAGACCTACAACCCAGGGCATTGGGGGAAAAATATCACTGGCTGATGGAGGAGTAAGGCTAGGTACACACGTGCATTAATTATCGTTAGAAAATGATTAACGAATGATCAACGATTATTCACGATTATTTTGATTGATCTTATAGTGCACGATTCTGTACATGCTGTAACGATACGATCGTTCAAATATAATACACCCATAATGTACACACACTAAATCTGATCGTTTGAACGATGCAGGGAGTGATATGTACCAGAGAAAATGTACCGCAAAAACATCCATGATCACTGAATGACCGTACAAACAATAGCGAACAATGGTCACCCAATCCGATCCGCCAGGATAGTCGTTCGTTTCCAGCGACTTTCCTCGTTCGACGGCATCTTTGGCCAGTCATTGTGCATTTTTTTTGTTCACGATTATCGGACGATCGGTTGTTAATCGTTCGTTTTCAACTCCAATTAGTGCACGTGTGTACATAACCTTAGGGGTAAGGAAGTATGAATGTTTCTTTTCTCTTCCCTTGGACCAGCCTTTTGATCCCAGAGGAACCTGTGAAAAGAATTTCATGTCTCAGGGAACCCCTGCTTTAACCAATGTATTTAGGACCAGTGGGTAAAAAAGCCTTTTAGGTTGGTGGGCAGTGGAAATAATATTGCCCTTACAATGCTGATTAGAATTTTACCCTTAATGACAACTAAAAACATTAACAGAGTCATGTCATGATGGTCCAGAACTTTCCAGACATCATGAATGAACAGTTGGAGGAACTCCTAGCAACCTTCGGAGGAACCCTAAATAAAAAAGCTGACAAACATAACATGTGCATTTAATTCATGCAGTGATGGGGGAGCTCCCCTGGTAGGTTCATTTGTTTTCATTTGGGGTCCTTGTGCAGACACCTATAGGTTAAGAGTTACATTCCTGTATCCAAATTATAACCCTTGCATTGTCACACTGATGAGGATCCAAATGGATTTTTGAACTTGCTTTAAGCAGACATGGCTTGACATGACATGTTTCACAAACTGTCATTCACACAGGGTTTATATCTTCCTTTATTCACTTTTAAAGTAAAGCTTTCATCTTAAGCTATACATACATTTGAAAAAACAATTTTTTCCAAAAATTGTTATTGGTGACCAATTATTATGCGTGTGCAGGATCAAGCAATATGCAGAGCAAAACCTGATTATCATTAGTAAATGACAGTGCTCAGGATTTGCTGGGATATGTTTATTGAAAACATACAAGATTATAGTTATTGGCACGCCACCATCTTCTTACAGGTTCTTCTTCCTAAATCACCAGGTGCGAGATTGGGTAATGTAGGTTGGAAAAAACTGTGTATGCCTGAGATCGGCAAATTTTTTTCTTCAAATGAAATCGCTCCTTCTGCGCATGCCAGAGATGAAGGGGAAGGAGCAGCCAAGAACCTTCTGGGATGCGTGACGTAGGTATCCGGGGAGGCTTAGGGGTGGTGCTGCACCCTGTTGCGCTTAAAAAACAAACAAAAAACAGAATTTTTACCTTACATAAAAAGGTTGTTTACCCTTTTATGTAAAGTGAAATTTCTGAGTTTAGGCATGCTTTAGGGGACATTAAAAAGAAATAAAACATAGAGTAGGAGGTCCTCTTTGCACAGGGTAGCAGATTCCCAGCATGCTTTATCAGCAGCGCTCTGCTTCTTGTCACGTGACGTCAACAGGTTGCAGATGATTCCTTTCTCATTGTGTTAAAGCTTGCGGCCACAAAGTGGCGGTAAAGAGTAAGGTGAAATAGAGGCGTTCCCTCCCCCATGGCTCGGGTTTGTAGTGGTTACCAGGGAAGGAGTAGTAAACATTCTGGTGAATAGGGCGAACTATACGTGGTTTGTAATGCTTTATACTCTATATAGAACTTTTAGTTTCTAATGTCGGAAGTTTATCAGAGTTACTGTGACACAGTTATGTTTCGATATTTATCCGGTTCTCATGCGGTCAGTATGACAAAGGGTGTGATGAGTTTCAGCCAAACCACAAGGTGGCGGTGTGTCGTTGTGGTAGGAGAGCGCCGAGTTGTGGGGTGGATGACAGGAATGTGGTAATTGTGTGATGAGGATTTCTTGGGGTGTATATGGGGACACATGCAGGGAGGGGTGCTTGTAATGTTTTATGCATTGTTAGCTGTGTATTTAATTGGCCATATGATTACTTAGTATTTCTCATGTTTTCAGTATTAGCTCTGCAATACACCTGAGAGAGTTTGGTGAGGGTAAAATCTATCAGGTGGGTGCAGAGCTGAGGGTACACATGGAGGAGGCTGCACAACTGCTTACATGTTCATGGAAGGCTAAGCAGTGCCTGGCCCCAGATATGGCCCACATGTGGTGTAATGGAGCCAGATTCTGCCACTGGGTGTCACAACAATTAGCTTGATGTGTGGATTGGGAGCAAGACTGCACGATAATTCACTTTTATCAACAAGACATCTAATGCAGGACACAATAGGCAGAATAGTTTACACAGAGGATATTGGCTCTAATCTCCTCTTACTTGAAAATTTACCCCGAGCCACACTTGGTAATGGATATGCGGCAATGCAAAGTAGAGTTTGTGGCATCTAGTGTCCCTAATGTAACTGGGATATGTAAAAATAGTTTATCATTACTATATTATAGAAATACCAGTACTGATGTGTGATGTCGCGTGATAGTGGATATCATTTTGGTCTTTTCACATGGAGCTTTGAATATGTTAAAATATACTCTGACAATTTTATATTAAACACAAACTCCAATGCATGCTTTCTTTTTTTTTTTAACTCTAGATAGACGTCTGCAGGATTACCTCATGTCAGTGAATTCTCCCATTTACCTATAACAAATATGCCTTCTCTTTTATAGAACTGATCTCTAGAAACTGCAGCCCAAAAGGCAGGGTAAGGGCAAAGAATATTACCCCTGGTGATCCTGTGGCTAAATATTTATCCCATTTTATCCTATTAGGCCAGCACGGTGGCTCAGCGATTAGCACTCTTTGCAGCGCTAGGTCCCAGGTTTTAAATCTCAGCCAGGACACTATCTGCATAGAATTGTCATGTTCTCCTGGTGTTTGTGTGAGTTTCCTCCCACATTCCAAAAACATTCAGTGAGGTTAATTGGCTTCCCCCCAAAATTCACCTTGGACTGTAATAAAGATATATAACTATGGTAGGGACATTAGATTTTGAGCTCTTTTGAGGAAAAGCCAGTGACATGACTAAAAACCTTGTAAAGTGCTGTGTAATATGTCGGTGCTATATAAATACTGGATAATAATAATTTACATGTCATCCCTTGTTCTGCACTATGTAAAGTAGCCATCTTGATAGAGGCAGGACAGTCAGTAGTGACATCACCAAATCTCCTGTTACTACCAATCAGAGGCAGCAGTGTCTTAGACCTCTGTGTGCTCAGGAGCATAGATAAGGAGGTTGTACCACGCATTCCACTTGTCACAAAACAATCATGGGTCATTTGCTTTCCTTAACAACATTTACAGACGCTATGCATCTGCTTCAAACTGCATCAAACTGCATCAAACTGCTTGTTAATGCAGGTCGCATTTAAATCTATGGGTGGTTCAGCAGCAGACCTTCCTTAGATGCCTAATAAAGCGAAATTAAACAAAAAAAAAAAATAAATAAAACCTCACCTACCTCTACTTCCACAGATCCCTCAATCCCTCTGAAGCTTCTCTGGATTGGGTCTTGCACCATCTTGTAATCCTTCTTCTTCCCGACTCAGAGGAAGTGTCAGGTGCTGCCATCTTTTGTCTTGTTTCTTCTTCTGGCAGTGTGAGATCAAAGGATGTAGCCTGCTGTAAATAGGGGAAAAAATACCCCATGTGTGGTAAAGTTTCTTTTTATGCCTGTCAGAAGCCTCCTGGCCCTTTACACTCATTCTCTCTTTACGGCCGCAGCAGTAATGTCAGAAGGCGATGGGGCTTCACCTTTTTTTTTTTTTTTTAAAGAGGATTTTTTAAGCCAAAAAAATAAGATCATTTTTACCTTACATAAAAGGCTTGTCTACTAGGTCCGTTTTAGTCTTGTGAAAAGCTACACTGCCTGCAAAAAGGGATTTCAATTACTCAAATTCATTTTAAAGTGGAACTAATGTTCCACTTTCAAAAATCTGGAAAAAAAAAACTATGCAGTAAGCATTCTACTTGCATAGTCCACCGTCATCTTCTGTCAAGAAAAGACTGATCTGCACATGCAGGACTGATTGACCTCCTTCACGCATGTGTGAGATTTAAGTCATCCTGGCCAATCAGGATGGCCAATTTTGAAACAAGGAAAAGGAGGAAGATGGTGCACCCGCAATGGTACAGGTGAGTGCAGTTAAAAAAAGTTATTTTATTAGGGAAAGGATATCACCTGTCCTTTCTGCAATAAACAACCTGTCTCATTGTAGTTTTTTTTTTTAATTTAAAGACCCCAAAATTATTATTTTTTAGGTTCAGTTCTGCTTTAATGATAACTTTGCAGTAGTTGAGTACTGGTTGAGCGAAAGAAAGACCATCTAAACTAGAATTAAAAAGACGTTAGACATTGTTAAACACAGTTGCATCCAGATTTCGTAAACTTTATTTTTTTGTTCCAATTTTATTGGAGTTTTCAATATAATGTATGGCCTTTATTACAAATAGTAGACTAACACTTAGGGCCCTAGCATGAAAAATCATCATCACTTAGCCTAGAATTACGAAAATTTAGCATTCAAAGGTAAGCCATTTCACTAGCAGGCCTTTACTTTTTTTCTGGTGGCAAAAATTGGAATAAAAGATGCCAATAGTAGTTATATAGTATTAAGGCCACTGTATTTTCTGAAGGATTCCCTGTTCTAGGCCATCCTCACTAATTATTATTATTAAACAGGATTTATATAGCGCCAACATATTACGCAGCGCTGTACATTAAATAGGGATTGCAAATGACAGACTAATACAGAGAGTGATATAGGAGGAGAGGACCCAGCCCCGAATACTTTATAATAACGATATTTATGAATTATTGTGTAGATGGTCCATTCTTTCTATGAATGAAGGTTTCATTTGGTGTGACTACTTTATTCAGATTCATTGTTCACTGTACTGTCCTGGATAAAAATTAAAAGGTTAATGTATAGGGTCAGAGGTAATTCAGAGGTCACATATTAAGAGGTCTGTCACTGGCTTCACAAACATATATATTAAATGTGTTGACCTCTTCGGGGAGATTCCTGCCTAATAAATCTGTCAGGGGGTGAACTTCTGACCCTCCAGTTTTACTTATGACCACATAGTCAATCTATGTAAATGAAGGTCACCTTATAACCCTTAAATAGTGGCACCATAGTGTTAATGCAGGTAAAATACTTCATAAATCATGTTGAGGTTTTTGAAAGCTTCTTCTTAATATACCTCTACTAGGAACACAATGTTCACCCTACAACCTGTGTCTTTGGCAATTATGTTACTAATTATGGCAAAGAGTTTTTGTATATTTTATTTGTAATTAAAAGTCTATACCAGCCTCACAGCACTCTTATTATTATTAATATTATTATTATTATTATTATATATCGCTGACATATTATGCAGCGCTGTACAAAGTCCATAGTCATGTCACTAACTGTCCCTTAGAAGGGCCCACAATCTAATGTCCCTACCATAGTCATATGTCATTACTTCAGTCTAACATAAATTTGTGGGGAAGCCAATTAACACAACAGTTGAAATGAGCTGACATCTGGTGAACTGTTAGAGAAGGTGGAGAGTAACACTGGGATCACTAACTTATATCAGTCTGTGTATTTTTAAATCATGCCTCATTCATATCATAACACATTAGGCACACACATGCCAACTTCCCATATTGCAATACAATGCAAAGTTAATTGCAACTGCATTGAAGTGCACTTCAGTAAACATTTTCCCCTGCTCTGTGCATTGTGTTTGCTTGCACTGAACACTGAAAAAAAAATGTATAGGACCAATTATTTGTACACATTGACAGCCCATTAATTTTAAATTTTCTGCCTACACTGCAACTGTACCCAGTCTCTAGACATTAAACTATTTGCATATTTTAAACATGTAGTCAGATCGCTTTTACCAAGCTCTATTTTATCCTTCTAGCTATTTCTAATGTGTAGATATGTTTGGGCAGATAATTAAGAGGGGAACTAAACTTCTTGGTGGTAATAAGTAGTGTTGGTTGAACAGCTTAGTGTTTGATTCGGCAGCTATTCAATCGAGTAGCCCAATATTTTTTGGGTGATCGAACGCCGAATTCGAATACTATTAAAGTCTTTGTGGCGTTGGGGGAGATTCAGGTTTTTTCTGGGACTGTGTCCATTGAGAGTTCATCTGGAGTTCGCCCCTTTTTTTTTTTTTTTAAACTTATTTTTAAACATGAATTCGCAAACTCGAATTCTGTGTTTTTTCGGGTCGGGTCTGCCTGAATTCGAACTGCCATTTTCGGGTCGAATATAGGGACAACCCAAATTCGAACACCAACACTAGTAATGAGCCTGTATCATAATCATCAAGTATGCACAGCATAGTTTTCACTAAAAAACTGATAGAGCTTTAAACCCATTTCCATGTCATCTTTAATCAAATAATAAGCAGAAGTCTGCTTAATCATTCTAGTTACTTTACTGACTTCAATGGAACTTGTCTTAACATTGTTTTTGTTTTATTATTTGCCTCAATCATTTTAACATGTCTTCTTTTTTTCTTGTTTTTTTCTTTATTATAGCTGGAAGTGGGTAAAAATAGCTGTAATGGCCACAGGACGGGGTTGGATTTTTCAGCAACACAAAGAACATGAACATTTACAGAAACACAGATTTGGATCCGCACCATCTATGTCAAGTCAAAGTCAGACCTTGGAAAAACTGTCAATCCAGTAAGCTCCTAACTTTTTTTAGTCCTTAGTTTTTGCTTCCTAAATACTGCAATAAATAATGGATGCCATAGCTGACCTCCTTCCTATGCAATTGGCTGTCCACCAAGCTAATCCAATGACTTTAGTACTTTCTTGAATCAGGAATACTGTTAAGAATTCTGATTTTATTTGCTGCGTGCCTATTCCAAGAGATAAAAATGCTAAAACCTAATCTAGTCACACATTTATGGATTGACAATGACAGCATTTCTGTTTTCCATTTTGAGTGTACATGGCAGGTCTCTCTCCCTTTACAGGGCTTTAGTGTTTTCATACTTCTTCAGCTAAGTCTCTTTGGTTATAATTGTGACATGAAAACCTCAACTTTTTAGCCAACCTTCTGCTGTTAATGTTATTTAGTTATCTTCTATATATGGAGGGTACCCATTTTTTTGCACACCATGTAGTTGACAGTCAATGACACATTTTTATGCACATTTTGTTGATGGCTACTAAACAGCCATGCAGATTTATTGGTGGTAATATGTAAATTAGGTGCCTGCCCAATATTCCTAGAAATTACTAATTTGCTCTGTGTGTGAACCACATCAGTGTAATTCAGTATAGATCATGTCTTAAAAAATATGTTTCTTAGAGTCATGTGAGCAGTTGTGGCTGTCTGTGTTCCCTCAATGCTATATACATTATAGACACGCTACTCCGTAAGACTGAAAATTGGTAAGGTTGTCTTGGAAGACATGCTGTGCTTTTGAGATCTGTTAAGACTGTGAAAGTGAGAAGGCATGCATTGTGTCAGAGTACATTACTGGTCCATCTTGGAGTACAGTCACAGACTAATGACATGTCAAAATGTAAATGAAGTTTTCTGATAGGTCAGGTGCAGGAAGTCCAAAGCTGGATAGGTTTTGCAAGACGCCAGCACCTTCAATTACACATTTAGGCTGTAGCTGTCACTCTGTGTCTTGTTCCTTTTGGACTTCTTGTCACAAGATTCCAATATAGTTTCTGGGACTACAGGAGAGCGTTTTGGAAACAATCTTTTACAGTTAATGGATTCAGATGTCAAGTTACTGGAACATAAAGAGATTTCACAGAACAACAGGTGAGTGTCTGAACTTTCACATACATCCGATACAAATATAGTGAGTAATTCACTTGTTTCTACAGATAATAATGCTATAAGGGATATATTACTAGCTGTGTAACAATGCCATCATTCTATACAAGTCTTATCAGGGGTGTTAAACTCAAATCACATAAGGTGCCAAAATCTAAATTGGGCTATGTCAGGGGCTGATCTTTTTATTAGGATAATAGTCTTAGTAGAAGTATAGATCCTTCCTCTCACCCTGGAACACCATATCACATGCCAGCCTAATGCATTAATTGTGTTCTGAAAATAAGAACATGCTTTGCTTTGTAAAGCATGAACATATATTTTATTTCTCATTTTCATTAAATTGTCTCCCTTCTACATCAACTTTTCTCTTGGACATTTTGGTGAGTGATTGTTTTTTTGTTCTTAGCAGCTTTTTCTGAGGTAGGTGTATCTGACCTATCCTGACCTGTCTATGTGAGGGGAATGGAACCACTGACTGTGCTGAGGTGGAAGCTTGTGTCTGGAGACCTTGTTTATGTAGCATCCCACTAAGATTCTATACCTGGAGCAGCAGCAGCATACTACTGGCAGCAGGATAGGGACACGTGCTGGGTCTCTGCAGAAGTGCGAAGAAGCAACTGAGATCCTTCTGCCTGCAGGGTAGTCAGGCACTTGTGTGGACCGCCCTGCTTCAACCTAGCTTTCTGGCACTGGGTCCTCCTGCCTTCAAATTTCAGGCGCTTGGATGTGGCACAGTCACTGCCAGGCACATTAAAAAAACAGATGGGCCAGATTCGGCCCGTGGGCCTTGTGTTTGACACCTGTGCTTTACATAATAATTTTTGCAGAAGTGTAAATAAAGCTTTAATAATTCATGACATTCAAATGTTAACCATTAATAATTATTCATGATTATTTTGAACGATCGTATAGTGCACGATTCTGTAGATGCTGTAACAATATGATTGTTCAAATATAATCCACTAATAATGTACACACACTAGATATGATCGTTTGATGCAGGAAGTGACATGTACTGGAGAAAATGTACCGCAGTAGAATCCACGATCACTGAACGACTGTACACACAATAGATAGCGAACAATCCTTGCCCAATCATATCCACCAGTGCGGACGTTGATTTCCAGGGACATTCCTCGCTCATCGACGTTGTTTGTCAGTCGTTGTGCACTTTTTTGTTAACAATTATGGGACGATTGGTCGTTAATCGTTCGTCTCCAATGACAATTATTGCACGCGTGTACCTAGCCTAAGGGAGTTGGAAACAGTGCAGATGTTAAAATGTAATCAATAATTTTTTATTAGACTTTATCAAGTTATACACACCCTTATACATGCTGATCAAACAGTTTCTATTGTGAAAAGGGGAACTGTGTTGAATTTAAGACATTTTGTTTTTCAAAGCTTCACATTCCTTTTAAAAATATGGGTAATATAGCTGTTTCATCTTTGGATATATCTAAAGCATTTGATTTAGTGGAATGGCCCTTTCTATGGAATGTATTGCTTATTCTAGGATTGTTTACTGAGCTGTGCAATCTTTAACAGAAGATTGTGAAGAGACAGGTTGGGTTGTTTTATTGTAGAAGGGGCATTATTTATGTTCCTTTATTTCTATTTCTTCTACCCATTGGGTAGCTCTGCTGAATACCCCATAGCCCAGTAAGTTTTGTAAGGCTTCATTGGGAGTTCAAATACGGATTGATATGCATGGCCAGCTTTTAATTAACATAAATTGGCTGCTATGTTGTTTTACACTAGAATTTGGTTTCATGGCTTGTAGAAGTTGTTTAAAGTGGCTGCTTTGATTGATGTATTGATTTCTTGGTTTCACTTTTAATATTTGTTCCTAAATCTCCATTGCCCTATGATTTCATGCATGCCAAGGTAATTTGCAGGGATGTAGGGGGCTGGAATGTTATGCATTTGAGTCCCCATTTTTATATTTGCCTGAGGCCCTATTTTGTCTACAATTGTAGTGACAGGCAGTTTTCCAAGTATTGTCACATGTTCTTTATGTAAAAGGGACCTTATAATGGAATCTTAACAAATCATATGAATTAAAATAACAAATTACTGTATTTTCTGGCATATAAGGCGTCTGGGCGTATAAGACGACCCCCCACTCTAACCAATCAGTTGGGGGTCGTGTTATACGCCCAGTATTGTACTGTTCCTTCTGCCTGTCAGATCTCGCTATTGTGCGAGAACTGAGAGGCAGAAGGAACAGTACAGTACTAGTTCTAAGGAATGAATGGGTGCGTTCCAATCCAGGCTCTCCGCTGGAGAGCCAATCCAGGCTCTCCGCTGGATCCAGGCTCACGTCCTCCTGTGCAGGCTCGCGTTGCTGCACAGGAGGACTCGCGCAAGCTGCACAGGACGCTGGACGTGAAGGAGGACTCGCGGGGACGCCGGATGTGAAGCAAGCTGCAGGTAAGTACCGGTACCTGGAGTATAAGACGACCCCCGACTTTGGCACAGATTTTTCGGAGTTAAAAAGTCGTCTTATACGCCGGAAAATACTGTAGATTTATTATTTAATTTTGCATTTGTATTTTTATGGATGATACTACATAGATCAATATGTTTTATTGTATTATGTACAACAACATAATTATGATACACACAATAACAGAGTCACTGTAATTGTTTATAATAATGGGAAAAGTTCTTCTGAAAAAGCAGAACAAGTTGCAAACGCATCAAGAACTTTTGAACGTGTTTGAAAATTGTAGTTACATTATTATATAGAGAATTTGTATATGTATGAGGAATATTAAACATTTTTGTTTTATAAATATTGGAGATTGTAATTGTGGTGCCCTGTATAAGTTTTTCTGTGTTGAAAAGGCAAGGATATATACTACTTAATGTGGGCAGATTTGTTCCTGAAAATTATTCTTCATATTTTCCTATACACTTTAATGATTGCACATTATGTAAATATTATGTGATTATTGTGGTCAGTTTATGTTGCTTGATTTTTTTCTATTATATTTTGGCTAATTAATAATGAACACATGAAAATGGCAGGTTTTTTACAAACAAGAATACCATTTAAGTTTTACTCTTGCAGCATGTAGAATCTCATTTAAGTTGCTGCATCATTAAATTAACCTTTTGTCCTTAGAAATTCAATTAATTTAATTGTTTGTATAAGTGCTTGTGTTTATGATCGCTTCAGGGTTTAGAACACACATGCCAAGACTGGAAGTGTCAGCATCCAATTTCAGTAATGGCCTTGTTTTGTTTTAGTGGTCAATGGGCCAATTTTATAACGGTTTTATACACGGGTGACACTTCCCTTTGCTAACAAATGGCATTCTAAGCTATCACAATACTAGACACATTTGTGCCATTTATTATATGGCATGCATTAAATATGTAAGTAAGGAAAAATGACTGCCCAAACTACATATATTGGACAAACAGTGTAATGGGAAAGACAAATCCAATTTCCATGGAATTAGGATGCATTAGTAAATGCTATGGCTCTGACAAAGGACAGCATAATATAATTTCTCATATTTATTCATAATTATTGGAAGATTTTGCATCTTACTGTCTAACGATAAATAAGAAATAGTGCTTGTTGCCATGTGGGAAATGCAGCCATAATGAAATGTTGTGTCTCTGTTAATAATCCGTAATTAACTGAAGATTACTGTAAATCCCTTTAGATGGCTTTTGCAACAACCAAATTTTTCACCATTTGGAAAATGATAAAGCTTTGTGGATTAAATAGAAAAAAACAGATGTTGTATATTATTTACAGGCTTTGTTTTTGAAAGCTTAAATTGGCAAGGTTAGCTTTTGCCAGAAGGCCAGGGGTTCTACATTCCTGGCATTACATCACCTGATTGTCCGTTATAACCGTTACATTGCTAGTTTGCTATATATCTGACTTCACCACTGCAAAGAGCAATGATGAGCTATAAATTTAGGTCTTGTTTGTGTGTGATTTTAAGAAATAGTTGCCATAGAGACTCAGTCTTTTTGTAAGCTTTTATTAATGTGGTCCAGGATTTTTTTTTTTTTTTTTTTAAGAATAACGAAATCATAGTTGTATCACCCAGCCTAACCTAATGATCTGGGCTCTATTCCAACAGTCATTCACCATTTAATTTTAGTTCTGTTTCACAAACCAGAACAAAGCTTTTTAATGTATCCTTAAGATTAGTGATAGAATATGTTCATTATTACTTATATTCTTTCTGTGGCTGGCATAATCATATGCTAGTTTGGACTTTCTAGAATTAAATTCAGAGAAGTATAGTGCATAGTAAACCATTGGCAGGGAACTTGGAGCAATCCCCAAACAGAATGGATCTCCTTTCTGAGTTAATACAATCCTCTATAACATATCAATATCTATATTGCTTTTATTGGAAAATCATATTCCAAATACAGGTTACATACGAAATAGAGCCTGTAGGTTTGTTCTTAAGTTGAATTTGTATGCGATTAGGATAAATGTTTGTTTCAAAATATTTTTAGGCAGTGTGGTGTCAGTTACTGTATAAAATCCTCAGTGTGAATTAATCAGAAAAAAAAAAAACCTTTATGGAACCTAGTCATTCACTAACTTCTAAAGCAAGCTATGCTTTTTGCAAGAAGCTACAGAAAGAAAGAATATCCACAACCTCAGCTGTGTTTAGCAAAAGATTTTTTTAAAAGTCATGCAAACCGTTCTAATGTTCTAAGTTCTTGTAAACAAAAGAGTATTCCAATGTACTAGTGTAATGTTTGAATGTGATGTTGCTGTTTTCAAGAAATAATTGTTAATAAATGTCATTGGGAATTCTTAATCATTTGTGGAAGAAAATTCAATAGTACTTAAAGAAAAATCCCTAAATTTACAATGCAAGCATTTTTAAATCTTCTACATATATACATATTTTTAAATTTGTTGTACTTGTTGGTATTGCCAAATTGTAGCAGTAGGTCTTTTGTTGTAGGAAGAAAAAGTGTGTGTGTGTGTATATATATATATATATATATATCAGTGTTCTCCCCAGAAATTTTTTTCAGCCGGGTGGTAAAAAAGGGGGTGTGGCAAAACACGGCAAATTTAGTGCACCCAGTTGTTTATGCCATGGGTAATCAGTAACCTCTTATTGTTTCAGTGTTCTACCTTCTCCTAATTATTTGTTACAACTTTGTAATGCCTGCCCCGTTAGTATATCTAATTTTTCTATTCTATGTATTTTGCCACAACTGTCCTATGCCGTATATCGTGACCCAACTTACTAGTGTTCTAAGTTTTAGGAGTGTAATCCTTTGTAGTAGTGTAATAGTAAAATGAATGTGGTGTAACAAGTTAGGCTTAGCTCATATTAGCAGCAAAAAAACATTTACCCCTTCTGAGTGACTTCTGGCAACTGCTAGGCCCCTAGGATTGGTAACAGGCCATAAGTGCTGGGC
Organism: Pyxicephalus adspersus; assembly: GCF_032062135.1. Lineage (NCBI taxonomy): Eukaryota > Metazoa > Chordata > Amphibia > Anura > Pyxicephalidae > Pyxicephalus > Pyxicephalus adspersus. Next base: position 53,101,757 of record NC_092862.1, on the reverse strand, counting down.
ACCTAGGATTGGTAACAGGCCATAAGTGCTGGGCACCTAGGATTGGTAACAGGCCATAAGTGCTGGGC
>NC_092862.1:53093127-53100408 GCF_032062135.1 Pyxicephalus adspersus | reverse complement strand
TAGCCCAGCAGGCCCATGCTGGCTCAGCTTCCACCTTTTCTCTGATGCTCACTTGTATGTCCAGTGCTGCCTTGCACTGCGCATGCATTGGATTGAACACTTTTTTTTTTTTACATTATAAGAAATCCTCTGAAGGTGCATGGAAGGAGCAGTGCAGAGCCTTTTGGGATATGTGACACAAATATCCCAGGAGGCTGCGGATTTCCCCTTCGGTCTTTACCGAAATGGAAGTGAAGACTGAAGGGGAGAGGTCCTCTCCACAAAAGTGTAAAAACAAAAAACACACATTTTTCCATTACATACCAGAGAAAGTCACTCTTTAATAAAATGGTAAAAATGTGGCAATGCTTTAATAGCATTATGCATGTGATATCAGATGGGGACAAGACAGACAGTGACCCCCTCTCATCACTGCCCATATTCTATATAAAAACACTGTCTGTGACGTTTATCCGCAGTGTGTAATGTCATCGGCAGCGCAGTGTGATCGCTATGTGAGTGTAAAAGCTGCTTGTCATATTCTGCAGTCTAACAACTCGCTGTGTTCAAACCTTCAGATCTCCTAAACAGTTGGTTGTATTAACTTGATATTTTTAGGTACACGTGGAGGCATAGGAAACTGAAACTGTAGGTGCAACTGGGGGACACTTGTGGCTAAACATTTAAAATGTTATTACTATGGCGTTATGAGAACATAAATCTCTACCTAGCAAAGTTTGCTGCTCTGTTACACATATCTGTCTGCATCTTACCTCAAACCCCAATTTCTCCAGAATTAGAGGTGCAGGGAAACAAAAATATAGGTGGAAGTGGGAGACATGTGTGGCGATCATCTTTCATCACCATGGCATCATTACAACATAAAAAAAACTTCCGTGTTACACATGGCTGTAACCTTCCAACACCTCAACCTCAATAAAGTTTAGTGGGCCGAGTTAATTTTCTAATGATACCATAGTGATTAAGTTTTAGGGGATGTTAGTCACAGATGTTCCCCACTTGTACCTATATTTTTGGTTTCTTACGTCTCCACATGAATTGAAGTTCAGAATGTTAGATAAGTGGACAGGAATGTGTAACGGGGCAGGGAAGCCCATTTTATTGGGCAGAGTGTTTTATGTTCTAATGATGCTGTAGTAATGAGATTGTAAGGGGAGAATGTGCCCGCCACTTGCACCTATATTTTCAGTTTTGTACCCCCCACCTCAGAGAAATTGGTGTACAAAGAAGAGGAGCAGACAGTAGTCTCATAGGTACAGATTTGTGACAGGTAGGTATATATTAAGGGGCCCCTCCCCAATATTCCTTGCTATGTTTGTGGGTCTGGGGTCCCCAATTTGCACTTGGGGGTCCCCACTTTCAATTTAGGACTCCTAGTTGTACTTTCCCCTGAAACAGCAACCCCAAACTTCACAACCCATTTCTTTGAACCTGGGGGGCTGCAATTGTAGTAACTAGTATCTATGAGGGTCCCCTGTACACCCTGAAGATTACAGGTCATTGTGACATACATATTAGGAGATATAGAGGTTTGTATACAGAGCTGTGAGGATGCAGAATGACATGCAGACTACACACACTGGATACATTTCATTTTTTTTTAAACAGTAATCCGAGCTCTGTGCTATGAGATGGGGGCGGGGCTGCCTGTGTCTCCTTCACATGTAGGCTTAGCTGCGTGCTCACCTCTCCAGCAGCAATCCTCTGAACGGATGACACACAGCAGCCTGAGATCCGTGCATCCGAGGATGAGAGCTGCCGAGAGCTGGGCGGGGTATTCAAATCAGCTGGGCGGAGCAACCGGCTAAAATCCTCTGGGGAGAACTATGTGTATGTATGTGTGTGTATGTATATGTGTGTGTATATATATATATATATATATATATATATATATATATATATATATATATATATATATATATATATATATATATATATATATATATATATATATATTATACGCACGCATACATTAGTTTTTTTTAAGTACATGTCCTCTATTGTTATTGGTTTAGAATTGGGTCTTGTGCATTATATCTGCAAATTAACTTGTTTTGTCTAAAAAATATACTTTCATGAGTAAGCTTCTGATTTTACTAATTCATTTTAAGCTCTGTTCACTCTGATACTCTGAAAATCACATCAAAGTTGTGGCTTGTACTGTATTCATTATACAGTGAAACAAGCATCCTTCTGAATACTTTTTCCCCTACTTTGGGAAATGCATTAATGTTGCTGTGCAAAGAGCTTGTAAGGCACAGTGCTATAGATACAGCAAGGCCATGGGATTTTAAATTGAAAGTGGCAACACTTGCACCATGCATCACCATGCATGGGAACCACTGTAAGTACCAGGTAGTTGGAATTAGCATTAAGGCCTCATTTAAGTGTGTCCAAAAGCCATAGGCAGGGTACCTACCATGAGGCAAGGTGAGCTTAAAGCCTCAGTTGGTATTATCTGCAAAGTTGGGAGAACTGTCTGCAGCCTCTTTCGGGTACTCCACTCCCTTCAGCCAAGCGACAATAAAAACGTTACCGCAGCTCGATCGGGAAGCATTTGTTCCCTCACTCACATACAGAGACTATGGTCCAAGTGATCTCCTGCCATGGAACACAGGTAAGTTAACTGGTGCTCTGTACTAGGGGAGAGAGTCTGTCACTGGGGTATGGGAGTGTGGAAATGTGGGGCACTCTGTATTTGGCAAGGGGGAATCGTCACAGGGGTAAGTCTGCTCTGAGGCTTGTGTGTGTGGTTTCCATGAAGGTTTGTAATGGAGGCTTACACTTGTTTTTTTTTCTAGGATGCTTTTGGGGGTCTGGTTTTATCACCTCTTTTTGTTTTCTTGGGGTGGCGGGAGAGTGTTGTCTCAGGGTTCGCATGAAGCAGCAAAAAGTCCAAAACTGGCATTGGGCAAAGGGGCTTATTTCCTAACAGTGATTGATGGGTGATTCATGCATATTTAAATCACTGTATTGTTAAATTAATTGGTAGATTCACCCACAGTTAATATTCACTGCTATATAAATATCTTCCAGAGTGTTATTTGGCATTAACAAAGGAGATACTTTTATAAAGGTTTGGATCCCTGAACTGCATTGTATTGCTGAATTGGAGCCTGTACATCTGCACAATTGAATATGACCGCATTGAGCGTCTATTTGCTATGCCTATTTTGTGTATTATTGAGATCTTAGGATTTATTCATACCAGTGTGCTTTAAAGGTTGTTTCTGTGCACAGTGGCTCAGAGGTTAGCACTCTGGCCTTTGCAGCACCAGGTCCTAGGTTTGAATCTCAGCCAGAGCACTATTTGCATTGAGTTTGCAGGTTATCCCCATGTTTGTGTGGGTTTCCTCCTGGCACTCTGGTTTCCTCCCGGCACTCTGGTTTCCTCCCACATTCCAAAAACATGCATTTAGGTTAATTGGCTTCCCCCAAATTGACCTTAGACTGTATTAAAGTCTTATGACTTCTGACATTAGATTGTGAGCCCCTTTGAGCTAGTGACATGAATATGGACTTTGTAATGTGCTGCGTAATATGTGGGCACTATATCAACACTGTGTAATAATTATTATTTATTAGTATGAAAATGGTTAGGATACTAGCTATTGAATTATAAAGGTCTACATAAATTGGTTATGGCTAGAAAGAGTGTTCCATTAAAATTTTGTTTGGTGTAAAATTCCATCCATCTTATCAATAATCTGCCGCCAATAAGTGCTAGTATGGTCCGCTTCAGAGACCTGTAGATGTTTACCCTTTACAAAGCTACAGGGAAACTACTGACTCTTGGGGACATTTGGAGATCTTAAAAGAACGCGTTTTACTTAACCTATACCCCCATTTTATTGATTCTCTTCTACAGTTCTCTTCTACTTGCCTAAAGAAAGACAAACAAAGAAGAATAATACTGGCAAACAAAGAATAACTTTTGGGGCCTGTGCCAATAACATCATTGTAAACCGCTTAGGAGTTCAACATAAGATTGAGATCCTCCTGACCTGGATTTCACCTGCTTTAGGTGTTTATTGCATTTCTAAAAACTTGTGTTTGAAGAGAACATAATTCATTGACATGTGTAGTTGACCTTCTGACCTGCATTTCACTTTCTTCAAGCTGATATAAAAATTGAAGTGAGCAAAAGTCTGTTGACAGAGGCCCTTAATATTTTTTTCACTAATTCTTATGACCCACCGAAGATATTACCCACATACCTATTTATAAAGGGTACAAAGAGTTTGAAAACCCTAGCCACTCCTTTAAAGAGTAAGGTACAACATACATTCCAGAATTAAATTTTGGGTCTAGGCTTTCATGAAACTTACATTAAAGACAAATATTGTGAAGGGCATATCAAATCCTTACTAAAATTTTTACTGAAGGTGTGAGAGCTGCTTGGCAAAAAGTTAAATTACGCATTAAGAAAAACTTGTCCCTGAGAAATACTGGACTGCGCCAATTACAGTTCAAATTTATTTTGTTTTTTGATATTTATTTTATCATTTAGAAAAATGAAAAGGAGATGATGAGGAAATGAATGAGTTATAAAATAAGAGAGTTCAAAGCAAATTATAACCCCCTGTAACCTTTTGTACGAAGGAAAAAGACTGTACATTCCAAAAGTGAATGATTTAGATTTGTTGTATTCTAGACAAATCGCAATAGAAATCTTGTATAGGTGTTACAGTTCCTCTGTAAAGGTATTTGTTATGCTCTAATCCAGAATGTGTATAGTGCAGTATGAAAGAGAAAAAATTCCAAGTATATTCAGTTCACATAATGCCTAATCCAAGTATCTTTAATCCCATGTACTACTCAAATATCAAACTTTTCACAAGGCTGAACTCTTCTTTGTAGACAAAAAAGAGCTCAGAAATATCAAGACTTCTGAAAACCCTTGTTTTTGTCCTTCTGTAGAAACTTGTGGTATGTTTATATCTGCAATAGCCAAGTTTAAAGCAGACCTATCATTACATTTTTAACATTATAAAAAAGGGTTGCTATCTCTTTTCTATATTATTTTTTTTTTTCGCTAATACTTTTAAAAAGTTTTTTGGAGATGACTCCTCCCCCTCCACCATTAAAGACCTGAAGGGGTAACCACCCATGTGGGCTGCTCCTTCTGCATACAAAATCAGGGCTTTCCTATATTATAAAACTTTTCTAAGCCCCTCCCATTTCATGGCGATCAAGACAGAATAGGAGCACAGTGCCTTCCCAGGATACCTACATCATGGACTCGAGAGGCTTCTCCTTCTACGCATACCCAATCTTCAATTGAATTAAAAAAAATGCCTATCTCATATGCACAGAGAGGGATCAACGAATCTGCCAAGGTAAAGATGGTAGAGATTTTTTTCTTTTCTTTTTTCTCCTCCCAGTTTTCTTCTGCTATAAAGTAGAATTACACCTTGCTATACTCGCCTGTCACTGTTCTTTTGCAGGGCGTAGCCATCTTCTTCCTTCTTCTCTTCTCAGATGATAACTTCATTGGCTGGGCCAGGATGACGTAACTCCTGCTCAGATTTGTTCATTCAATTCTATTAAGTGCTGGGGACCTGGGATTGCCGGCTATCCTGGCAACCAAGTTTATCCACCCAACATACCCAATTGTAATATCTAATTTTGGCCCATAATTAAGTCCACTTTTCATAATTACCTGAAAAAATGTTAAGGTAGAGGACAGTACACAACCTGTGTGTGTTACTGAACAAATCTATATTTTATTGGTCTGGGAGAAGGGAGAATGCAGGCAGTCAAAACAATTTTCTAGCACCTACCATGTTGCCGGAGAAACATTACCAATCCGCTAAAAACAGATATCTGTATTACAAAGTCAATTCAAGATGAGCGAACTGCTTGCCATAAAAGAAGCCCTGAAAGCTGTGGGGTGGAGCCATTTCCTTTTTTTTGCACCAGGTTTGCATAATATTTCTCATTATTTGGTAATCTATTGATTGTTTTGGTAAACATTTTTACTGCCAGTAACCTTCTTATTCATATTTTGTGACATCATCAGTGTGAATTTCAAAGAATTGTGACCAGTTTACATATGGAAGACTGGAATCAGGTGACATCTCCAGAAGTGCTATAGGACTATGAATGTAGAGATTTAAAGTGAATGTAATTATATATAAAATCTAAATCCACCCAGTAAATACCCGATACACTACACTAAACATTAGTACATTAAACATAAGGAAATCTAAAGGTATTCACTGAAGCAATAAAGGGGGGTTAGAACTGACTTTTAAATTAGACCTTTTTTTTGTCTGAAAACATATTAAGAAAATTTACTTTTTAATGCGTATCCTCTGTTTTTAGGTTTGGCAAGCTCAATTAAAAGAACCATTCAGAACAGAAACTGACAGGACTCTTCTTTTGTGTGTTTTTTTGCAAATCAAATCTAATTAAGTCCTCCAGTGCAATGAAAATGGCATCATGCATCTTGCCAGAAAGAAGGGTAATTAGACGGAGCAGTCCAATAAAGAGCTGATGTCTATAATGTTACACCATGGTTCCCAAGGAGGGGGAAAGAGTCTTCACCTGGGGAGCTCTGAATCAACATTATTGCACTTTAGCACTTTATTTAGCTGATCTCACTAATGAGCTCTCCTACTATTAGGATGCATGATTTGCCATGCTTTAAGACTTTGCTGGATTTGTTTACAAATATATTTACATCAACAGCAGAATTTTAAACTGGTTTGAACTGTAAAATGCAGTTTTATTACCTAATGATCCTGGTTTGGTTGCAAGGGTAGGGTACAGTGCCCCATGTATATTCTTGTATTCTGATTGCTCAAAAAAATGCCATGGCAGGAAATTAATCTCTTCAAAAATCATAAGTTACAGGCATCTACACATTTTAATTGTTTAGTTGACGTATTTTAAAGTTTATAACATGGATTGCAATACGGTATGTTCAATCATAGATTGTCTTTACCTTTTCAGTGTATGTTATAAGGTCTGATTTACTGTATCAGCAAAACAAACACCCTAATAGTAATATGTATTGGTAGACTTACCCCCTCCCCCTTGTCACCGCACCACATCCGTTTAATGCCAGCACTGGTGTCTGCCAAGTTTCAATGCACAATTTGCAGTCTGGATAATGCTACATATTAGCATGTAAGCTTAGCTTTAGTTTGAGTTTAGTTTGAACTTACATGCACATCTTGAATTTATTATTATTATTAATAAACAGGATTTATATAGCGCCAACATATTACGCAGCGCTGTACATTAAATAGGGATTGCAAATGACAGACTAATACA
>NC_092862.1:52952298-53090363 GCF_032062135.1 Pyxicephalus adspersus | reverse complement strand
GTAAGCTGAAAAGCAGGACGTGAGCCTGGATTGGCTCTCCAGTGGAGAGCCTGAATTGGCTCTCCAGTGGAGAGCCTGGATTGGCTCTTCACTGGAACACGCCCATTCATTAAAGGAACGTGCCCATTCATTACTAAGAACTAGTAGTGTACAGTTCTTTCTGCCTCTCAGTTCTCACACAATAGTGAGATCTGACAGACATAAGGAACAGTACAATACTGGGCATATAACACGACCCCCAAATGATTGGTTAGAGTGGGGGGGTCGTCTTATACACCCAGTCGCCTTATACACCGGAAAATACGGTATATTAAGTATCTCTTGTTGGGTTAGATTTTAAGGAGAACTTGTCATGTTTAGGCTCATGTAGGTTGTTGAATGAGATTTACATTTGGCTCTCATTTCACACTAAGGGGATATTAGGTCCCGTAGTTTATAAGGCAGTAGCTGTCAAACTTTGTAACTTTCAGAGTCAAGTCTCAAGCTTGGGTAAGTGAATAAAGCAAATTAGGGTACAAGTTTACATTATTCAAAAAGTAATGCTTGCAGTTTAACTTATTTAAAGCTAATTACCAAATTAGCTTACTTGTGACTGTATATCTTTAGGAAATCTGTTGGATGACCCCTGTTTATATATTCGATCAGTCCTACTAAGCATTTTGTTTGTTTCTATCGATTGACATTCAGAACACTTCTTGTGTCTGTCCCCACAGAGAAAACAATCCCTCCTACATCCCATTTTAGTTCTTACATGACTAGTTACTTACCAAGTGTCTGGCAGGGACCATTAGTCACATTAACATTTTCATCATCTGAGTAAGCCTTTAGGCTTTATGGCGTGGTATCAACAAGGTATTGTACACCTATTGCTACTTTTGGCTACAGATTTGCAAACTCAAAAAAATGTTTTAAATATATTGCAGTTATATAACCCGTTTGTCCCTATACATGTTATTTAACTCTATATTTGCCAAGGTACATGCATTGGCTTAAATCGCTCTTAATATTTTTTTTTTTTTCAAATATATTCTTTATTACATTTATCAGGTATACACATATACAACATACAAATATACATAAAGACAGCAAAAAAACAACAATTTTTGAAATATACATTCCAACAAAGGGGTACGGATCGTGAAAGTTAGGAAAGTTGGGGAGTTAGGATGAAACTTAGTAGGCCAACACTGGTATATCTAATTAGTGTAGATACCTAAGAAGTTGAGAGGAATCCCTGAACCAGTCCCAGGCCTAATGCCTAATTTTCTCCAATTCAGTAAGCCATTCCCTTATAGAAGGGATCTCCATTTTTTTCCAATATCTGGGGATAAGAACCCTAGCTGGAGTAAGGAAATGGCGAATCACACCCTTTTTGATATTCTTGATGGAACCCGGGACAATAGATAATAGAACAACCTTTGGGTTGTTGGGCATGTGCGAGCCCGTACACTCATTAGGTAGCTGCATAATTGTATCCCAAAATGGAAATATTTTAGGACATTCCAACCACAGATGTAACATGGACCCTTTAGCAGTAAAACAGCGCCAGCAGGTATCTGGATTCCCGGGAGAAATACGATGGTGATCAATTGGGCATAAATACCATCTGGACACAATTTTGTAATTGGTCTCCTGGGCTTAGCATGTAAGAGTCAATTTATGTGTGAGAGTAAAGGATTTCTCCCATTCTTGGGCAGTTAGGTCACCCCTATGTCAGATTCCCAATATCTAGTAAGTATTGGGGGCCTTAGCCTGAGTTAGAAGAGTGTATAAGATAGATACAACATAGCTAGGGCAATTGGGGGACCTCAAAATCTCCTCAAAAACCTGTTGGGCTTCTAAGTAACATGGATTTATCTGATAACGAAGTTACATAAGAGACAATTTGTCTGTATGCAAACCAGGGAGCCATTCTGCTTGTGGATGGAAAATGGAGGGAGGAGAATGTGAGAACTTGGCCATTACAAAGGACATCTCTTAATAGGCAATCGTCTGAGGATGACCACACCAGGAAACTTGCCTTGCCCATTGCCGGGGGAAAAGCCGGTTTATCAACATAGGAATCATGGGGCCAGGGTTGGAGGACAGTTTACCATTCCTAAGAAGGTTGTCCCAGAGACGTAGCAGGTCGGTAGTAAGGTTTAAGTTGGCGTAAAAGCGAACGGTCTATCCATGGGGAAGACCTGAGATCCACCAGTGAAAGGTATTCTTCAGTAAGGACCCAAATCTTCCCATCCTTATTATGAAACCAGTCAATCAGTCGGGTTAGTACCGATGCTTTAAAATATGCAGGTAAATCCGGTACACTCATTCCTCCTCTGGATTTAGCTGTAGCTTAGGTACAGTAAACTATGCGAGGACGTCTTGCTTTCCACAAGAAAGTCCGGAACAGTCTATGCAGTTTACTAAGGTAGGAAGCAGGTAAAAAGATAGGGACAGTCTGGAACACGTAGAGTAAGCGAGGCAATAGATCCATTTTAAGTGCATTTATTCTCGCAAACCAAGAGGGGTAAGAACATACATTTCTGCAGGTCTGATTGAGTTTTAGAGTATAGAGGGACGTAATTGTATGTAAATAGCTTGGAGGGGTCCGAGGGGATAAGGATCCCTAAATATTTAATTACATCATTGCAAATCCTGAAAGAGGTGTTGCCACGGATAGAAGTCATTTGGTCATTCCTTAGAGATATCAAGGACTTCTGACTTAGAGAAATTAACCTTAAAATTGCTGTAAGTACTGAACCGTTTGAATTTCTTGAGGATATAAGGTATAGAGGTGTGGGGGAAAGTAATGTATAACAAAAGATCATCAGCATACAGGGATAGGTTATGATGAGAGTCACCCAGTTGAATACCTTTGACATCGGGATTATTCCGCAATGCCACAGCCAAGTGCTCCATAACCAGAGCGTACAACAGTGGAGATAGAGGGCAACCCTGTCTGGTACCATTGTGTATTTTTAAAGATGCAGTCCCGAAAGCGTTGGTGTGCGAGATCATACAATTCTAATAGACAAGTACGGGCAGCAGACAATTCTATAAAAACATCCGGTGACATATTCTGTTTATGTAAACGTTCTAGAGTACTAATTTTATTGGATATGGATTGGATGTCTTGTGACCTGATTTTCTTTATACGCGAGCCATGTTGTATCAGCACTCACCTATTTACTGCTTTCATAGCTTCCCATTTCACTGGTGGGGGGGTATTGTCTGAGGAATGGTCCCTTATAAAATTAGTGATGGCGCCCACCACTGCCTTTGCACAGAGGGAGTCTTTGAACAGGGAGTCATTGCATTTCCAGGACCAACCACAGGAATGCACTTGTGGGATGTGTAAAGTTACCGAAACCAACGCATGGTCAGACCAAGGGCATGAATCAATATCAGCTGAGGGTTTCCAATCTAAGGTAGAGTGGCTAAGAAAAGAAGGAAGGAACACGAGGAGAACAAATAAGGGGGGGGGGGGGGACAAGGACATGGGTTGGGACGCTTCAAACAAAAAGTAGTCACCAGACGGGGGAGAGGGCCTGTGGGGTGAGAGTACTAACTAGGAAATAACCAAATAAGGGAAATTATCCCTAAATGCCGTCAAGGACGGAGGACCTATATGGGTGATGTGTCAACCAACAGCGGGACGGGATTCCCTGGGGAATCCTCAAACTCTGAACTGGGGGATAAATCACATATACCATCTATTACATACAAAAAATGTCTATTTAGGACATTAGGCACATTGTGATCAAAAAGATCACAGGGACAACATGAAGCAGTTGTTTTAAAGCATGAGTATATCAAAAACATTCCTAAATAAAGGCATGTTACATAAAAAAAAAAAATAATTGCACAGAATAAAAGCAAGGATATAGAAAAATACTTCGCTCCCATGACCCGACAGCACTGCAAAATTATAGCATAACCTGGTATGAGCACCTTAGATTCCAAAAACAACATTTTTTTTTAATACCCTTTCGGGAAGGTTATTGGAACTGCTGGCCACAACACCGGGGGGGGGGGGGGGGTTGAAGAATAAAACTTTGGCCCCATAGGACGGCTCCGTAGAGGCTCTATCTCCATAAATAAAACACAAAAGCCGTGCAACCCCCCCAAATGGAGGACTGCAGAAAACAGGAAAAAACAATAAAACGCTTATATTACCAGTCCTGGTCACATGGTGTGGGTTCATCGGCATCAGAGAAACCAGCCAAATATTCGGGAAACCAGGAGTGAGCATACCGTGTCCTTGTTCAGGTATCCTAATGAGAAAAAAGGAAAATGGTAGAGTTTTGCGCCGTTAATGGGATTCCAATGTGGTTCATCTATATTGTAGCCAAGATGGCCACCCAGACAAAGGTAGAGAGGGGTGGGAGTCTTTAAGTGATCTTCTCTACAAAAGTGATGAAACCAAAAACAGTAGATGAACTATATAATCTTCCAAAAATGAAGACCGTATCACTAATCATCGAAGGTGTGGACCGCAGGCAAAAGAATCTTGAGTGGATGAAGAAGCGCCAGGAGCTGTCGTCGGAGAGGAAGAAAAATTAGATGGTTGCCTCGCTGGTGAGGAAGGAAACACCTGGTGACCTTTGTATGGAGTAGACATCGTGGAGGGCCATTCTGGGAGCACCATTGGAGGTAAGTGTAGATCCTAAAGGAGTCTGGGTAGATCAGATTGATGGTGAAAAATGTGATTCCTCCCCCCTTTTCGAATATTAAGGTGGAAAGGATAACCCCATCTATAGAGGATGTTTCTCTCTTTCAGGACCTGCAGTAGCGGTTTTAAGGATACAGGACTTTGTATTGAATCCAATACAAAATATTTGAATTTCCTGCTACGACCCCCATCGATGGGCGCATGCACTGACATCATCAGGAATCACAGAGGGACGCGTACGCGAACGGCGGGTATTCTAATTCTTTCCGAACTTCCATACTTCCATGCAAAAAGTGTTACATTTTTTGCATGGAAATGTATTTTATATTGTAGACTATAATTCACCGAATTACTCAATAATTACTTATAATTCACCAAATTACCGCAAAACTCACCGAAATATGTCCAAAATTTTATAAATTTAATAATAAATTTTTTTTTTTATAAAACATAAAAAAAAAAAATCTTTTAAAAAAAAAAAGTGTATAATGTAATGTACCTGTACAGGAGCTTATATAATATATATATTTAATACAAATATATATATATATATATATATATATATATATATATATATATATATTATATAAAGATTTCTTTGTATTGGACTCAATACAGCTTTTTTTGTATTGAGTTCAATGCAAAGTGATTTGAATTTCCGGCCCCGCCTCCCGCCTGCACTGACGCATGCAGCGACCGTCACCGGGAAACCCCGGAGATCGTCACGGCACACGCTGGGAGAAGACAGAAGAGGACAGATGTCTCCGGAGGAACTGCGGGGACTGGGTAAGTATTTTCTTTCAGTTGTAATCCGATTGTCATACAATGTATGACAATCGGATTGCAATATAACACTTGTTTACATTTTTAGCCACCTTGACTTTAGTTCGGAGTAAACGATAGTAGCAAGTTCGCTTACCCCGAACCAAGGTCGGGCTTAATGGCCGGTTGGTTAATAAACAAGATTTCCTCTTTAACTGCATTTTATGTCTAAAGAGTTGATTTTTATTTTCAAGACTGCTTAGTTAATGGGATTTAATATTTGGAGAATCCAAAATGTAGTCTTCATTAATTGACTTATCCTGTTACAGTAATGGATTTTGTTAAACTGATTATTCATTTGCATACATTTTATTTGATTTGTCATACTGAAAGTACAGTTAAGAATATGTGCATGGTTAGTTATGATACAGTCCTCTATATAAGTAAGAAATAAGAGCAATTCAAGTATTAAAACAATGTAGAACTTACACAAAGCTTACACAGTTGTACCTCGGTATATGTCCAACTTAGTATAAGTCCTGTTTGGACACGAAAAATTTTGCTTGGTATACAACCTTTTGTGCTAGAACTTGTATGGGTCAAAATGAGTCATAACACCACACGCTACCCTTATTTACCTCTCCCGAGACAAAGCAACGACTGCCCACTAGCGTCAGTATGCCAGTTGCTACCATTCAGTGAACAACCCGCGCTATAACTCTGTGAATTACATAACATCTCCTCCTCCCTTCTCAGCACCATCCTAGTAGGCACTCCACTCTTCTCAGCAAGATAAAGTGATGTTACATTTTTATTTATTTCATCTAATTGCTTTTGTATTTATGTATTTTAGTATTAAGCACTGCCTAAATTATTTTCTACAGCCCCATCAATGTATAATATGCCAATAACAATAGTTTTTTTTATTTTTTTTTTATTTGGGGACTGGATTATTAATTTTCCTTTTATTTCTTATGGGAAAAATGTGTTTGGTATAAGTCCAAGGATCTGGAACGGATTAAGGACTTATACCAAGGTACCACTGTATTAAAGTAATGATATGGGGTATGTCAAATTAAAGAAATGTAAATAAGACAATTGTTTTGAAAGCTAATCTGTGATGAATCATGTAAAATGCCTAGTTCATTTGTACACTAAGGGTCAACCTAAAAAGGCTGTAAAACTGCATAGTATTCTAGATTAATGCCCTGTGCAAAATCGGGTGATGTAAGAAGACAAGAAAAAGAAGATGGCCACGCCCTGTGCTTCCTCTGCACCAGGACAAAGGAGAATACCAGGACGATGCAGGACCCGATCCAGGAAACCTCCTGAGGGATCGACGGATTTGCGAAGGTAAGGGTAAGTAAGTTTGTTTTTTCAGTTTTTCTCCTTTAAATGCTCTTCTTGCTAAAGCATATTTGATGCCAGACCTCTGGTTTCAATGCCTTCAGACCAAGAGTCTCCAGTGTTGCTCTCTCCTGCCACTTTTCTCCCCCAACAAAATTGAAACAGTCTCTCCCCCATCTGCAGATACTGACTGCCCTAATCTTCACAAACAACATTGGACGTAGATTCAACACTTTGCATTCTGGAGTTGTTGGAAAGAGCAGTACGATTTGACAGCATTATCTCAGGAAATCAGGAAACCTTGCTTTAGGATGGGGGGAGGGGGGTAAAAGGACTGTGCTTTATAACACAATCTACAGTTGCTCGATCTCGGGAAAAAGTTATTATGTTAATGTTTGCATTATTGTTACCTTCCTTGTTGGTTATTCAGATGTTCCAGGATAAGAATCATCGTTCACCTATGGTATAAACAGTTTGTTTTATACATGCGTGTTTTGAAGAAGTGTTTTTATGCCAAGATCTTTTGACCTGTCATCTGTTTACTGGATCTTCAAAGTTTCAATTAAACTTCACAGTGATCTGCAAGGTGTCATTCGGATAAATCATGTCTGTTCCTTCATATAGTAAAAACTGAATACCTGTTGTGGTCTCAAGTTAATAACTAGAAAATGCTGATGGTATAAATAATCTGAGGATGTGGTTTACAACTATTTTTTATTCTTGCAGCAAGAAAGCATTAAAAGGACACTCAACAAGCAAATCTCCCATTAGAAACATTTATAGGAAAGATATAAACAATTCCACAAAATTGTGCATCAGTCAGACTTCATACATAAGCAGGTATGTAGCATTTAGAAGCGGATAAACATGTTTAGTATTTAATGAATACCAATCCCTAATCTAATATATATATATATATATTAGTTATGTCCCTGCCAAAATATTAAAATATGGACTAAATTTGGGAGGGATTCCAGTTTGATTTTAAATCTAATGTCTATATAGTTTATATTTTATTTATTAGCATGTAGTACATATCCCTACTGAATGTACCCATGATACTAATGGGTCAAAACCTTTTCTACTTTTTTGTATATTTTTATAATTGTCTGTGACAAATTTATCACAATATAAGCCTACTTTGCCAAAAAAAAACAGTTTTCTTGTTCCTCTTATTTATATTTACATATCATCACTTCTTAACTTTGTTACCTTAACTTGGCAACTGGGTCCTAAGCTTCTTTTCAGTGGCCTCTGAGTTTCATATTTTGTTGACTGGTAACCTACTTGGTATTTCCTAGGTTGGAGAACATACCAATGAAATATGTGGGAACTCAACCCTCGATTTTGGGGGTGGGGGGAAAGCAGAGATTTGTAATGATTTTTGGAAATATAGAGCTATAAATGTGGTATATAATATGGTATCTATAGAAAATAAACTCAGCTTTTTCTCCCTTCAGATTGTATACATCAAGTATTTTCTGTTTTTACACCAAGTTTTCATTGCTTGGCATGCCATATACATCCACTGTGTCAAATTATCTATTTTGTGCAAAAGAGTACTGCGAATGGGAAAAATCATATTTCAATTTCTGCAATAGTTTTAAGCTGTTTACAAATTAATGCACCACTTGAAATTTGTTCCTGGGTGATCTGCTTTTTAAACCTAAGCTATGACCTGCTTTAATGAGTGTGACTTCAGTTTAATGAGTGTGACTTCAGGTCTAAAAATGTATTACTAAAGCTTTTCTTGCATGTAAATCCCAACTATAGACAAATATTTTTTTTCTTCAGAATAAAGTGGAAGGGTGTTATACCCAGTTTTTTTTTCATTCTGTCTGTCTTTTTGGAGAGATTTTATTCAATTATTTTGAAAGTGACAGCGTCAAAGAACAAGAAACAATAAGTAATTCATTTTTTAGAAGAGCAGGGAAAAGTTAGAAACTCTGTGAGGTTTGCATTTGCATCTTTCTGTTCATGAATACTTGGTGGCCTTATGACAGAATGACTGGAATTTTCTGACAATGATACTAATAATCTACTCTTGTGAGTATTGACATGCTTGGGGGACGTGTGTCATGATTTTTCTATCAAAAGTATCTGGCACCCCCTAACCAGACTGATGTCTGATGCAAATACCCAGTCTATTGGACAGTGTCTACTGCAGTGGTAGCCAATCTTTCCTACCTCACGCACCACCAAGTTCACCAAACTCGGACTGCGCACGCCATGGGGAGCGGTGTGTCACTGAAAGAAACTTCCCCCACAATGATGTCATAATGCCAGAACCCGTCCACTCTCCCATCACAGACTCAGACCTGCATGCTAAAGTTTGGGTGGGAACTGTATCGCAGGCCTGTGCGCTACTGTCCCCCCCCCCCCCAGGATTTTTAGCAATCAGGTCTGAGCTTGCGAGGGGAGAGTGGGGGGTTGTGTCCATATGAGGGACAGAGCCACGGACCACCCTAATTTTCTCTGTTTGCCGACTGCTGGTCTAGTGAGATTTTGCTTAAAGATATAAAGAGCCTGCAGGGCTCAAGTTAGGTGGCCAAACATTCAAGGGGCTGTTTAATTCCAATTAGCCTGAAAGGAACACCTATGAGGAGAAACCTATGTAGTCTTCTTTACTGACAAACATAGGGATATAGCAAAAAAAAAAACAGACATTCATATACTTAACTATACTAAAAATGTCTGGATTAGTATGCATTGTTTAGATGCAAATTGCTTCTCTTAAAATTAGTTCAAACATTGATTTGTGGTGATTTCTATTTATAAATCTATTGGAACATCTGGATTTTATTTATTAATATACATTAATTGATTCTGTTTATGATGCCATTGAGTGTGGTTCCCGTTCTTTTCATGTTTACTAAATATTCCTGACATTATACCCAGTTATAATAAAGAGTAGTGAAGGATCACAAATGTAATAAAATGACAAATTATATATCACCTTCTCTACAGTTTGAGGTTAAGCAATATATCTCTAGGGCTTGTAGCAATAAAACAGAACTGATATAAATAAGCTTGTGCATACTGTAATATCCTAATGTGAAATGTTTCTTTTTGTCCTGCAGCATTCCTTCTGAAATTCTCCTTAAAATCTTATCATATTTAGATCCTGTATCCCTATTGTCTGCTGGATGTGTCAGTAAGCAATTTTTTGAGCTTTCCAATGACAAGTAAGGAAAATTTATGGACATCTTCTGCTTTGTGTGCGTTCAGTATATAATGTATATGCTATCTTTCTTATGGCTTATATATTATATTGTAAAAGTTTATTATATATTGTGAGTAAGTGGTTTTATGAACAGTATTTTCCCCTTGTCTTTAAAGTAACGCGCTAGATAAAATATAGTAGGATTAAGGATTCTAATTTAGTCACCTTTTCTTTAAAGGTTTTAAAAAATGACTAATGGGATATGACTATCCTGATAGGGACAAAGGGTTACTGTAACATGTGGTATCCAAGAAAACATCTTCCAACAAACTGAAGCCAGGTTAGAGTTCTATAGGTGTATTTTGGCTTGGTCTGGTCACATCAATGGCCCACTTCACCCCCTTTTTTATTCAGCAGTGGGGCAAGATACATAATGCTCGGGAGAGCAGTACCACACAATGACCTGCCACTGCTGTATTATGAATTTTCTTGTTTGTCTAGAAAGGGGAGTGGAGCCTAGCCCAAGCAAAACTTAAGTTTTAACAGTATTTATTTGGAAGTAAGTACATTTTAAAGGACCTAATGAAAATAATTGAGCACTACTGAGAACATAAACAAATGTCTGTGTGTTTTTGCAAGTTGGAAAGAGGGAATAGGGAAGATAATTACAAGGGTATAACACAAGAATTAGGTAGAAGAGTAAGATGAATGAGTCAAAAAAATGTAGATATTTGTAAAAGCTTTACTATGTAAGTTTATTTTTTTTTATATTGACAAGAATCGAAGTACATATATTTAGATAGGTCTAAGAAGTCAATAAAAGAACAGGTTGCTATTTATGTTTTCTTGTATTTTTTACATAGAAATAAAAAAGAGAGTACTATGGAAAATACAATAACCTATAGCAACTATCAATTCTGTTTCTTTGAATAAACAGACCATAGATTAAACATGACTGGTTGCTCTAAGTTACTATATGATATGTCTACCAGCATTGCTCTTTGCAGTGTGTTATTGAACATGCCTAAATCTTCTTTCTGGTCTAACAGGGTTCCTAATATTAGCCAACTTTTAATACCTGTGATGTCTTTGTTTCTTTCTTAATGCCTCAATTTTGCTGGGCTTAGAGTGGAGGATCTAGTGAATCACTGCACAATTCAACTGTCTGTGCCCTTCAAAATATCCCATAACTTTTGGGAATGTAGTTACATTTTTGGATTTGTGTTTTATAAAAGTAAAGCTGTCACAAGCCTCTAATTTGCATAATTGTAGTAAATTGTTTCTCTGTAGAAAAAAAAAATAACATTTACTGCACCTCCATATATTGCTGATTTTTGTTAACAAGAAGTGGTGAACTAGTGAAGGTTCATTTGAAAGCTATGGGTGTGATGGGCAGAGCAGGGCCATCTATATGACCAGCCTAAATAACCACAAAAGGTGGCACGGACATAAGCATGCTAGAAAAGTTGACTATGGGGGCTTTTAAAATTGAAGTACAAAGAGCAGTACGAGGGGGTGCTGAGAAGTTCCTGGCTTTGCCCCATTTCAGATGAAATAGAAAAATGAATGTGGGGGGCATATGACAGGCTAATATCTTCGTTTGTAACTGCAAATATCAGGTCTTTGTGATTCTTAAAACTGTTTTTTTGTTTAGTGAGAAGCTGTGATGGCAGAGGCACAAGCAAGTTTCAGGTCGTTGGAGTTACGGGCTGTCATGAAGTTTTTGTTTCTCCAGGGAAAGTCAGCAAAGGACATTCACACTTCATGTCACAAACACTGGGGGAGAAGTGTCTTTCCTATAGCACTGTCAAAACCTGGATATCTCGTTTCAAGACTGGGCATTTCACCGTTGAAGATGAGACCCGCAGTGACCGCCCCCCAACCTCAACTGACCCCACGGCCTGAGATGCTGTCCATGTGCTGATTAATGAGGTTTGCTGAATATCAACAAAAAAAGATAGCCCAGATACTTGACATCTCACGGGAGCATGTTGGGTTTGTTATCACCACTATCCTAGACATGCGCAAGCTTTCAGCGAAGTGCTGAAATGTTTGAACAGCGATCAGAGGAAGGAAGAAATTGAAGCATCCAAAGCTGTTTTGGCCCATTTTGAAGCTGCACAGGACTTTTTGGCTAGGTTAGTGACTGAGGATGAAACCTGGCTCCACATCTATGATCCTGAAACCAAGGAACAGTCAAAGGAATGGCGCCACAGCGGGTCCCTGCAGCCTAAGAAGTTCCGAAACCAAAAATCGGCCAAAAAAGTAATGATGTTTTCTGGGACAAAGACGGTATTCTGTTGGTGGACTACCTACCTCAGGGCTGTAGTATCACCGAACAG
Source organism: Pyxicephalus adspersus (assembly GCF_032062135.1). Classification (NCBI taxonomy): domain Eukaryota; kingdom Metazoa; phylum Chordata; class Amphibia; order Anura; family Pyxicephalidae; genus Pyxicephalus; species Pyxicephalus adspersus. The sequence continues at coordinate 53,078,095 of NC_092862.1, read as the reverse complement.
TATTATGCTAACCTGGACCAGTTTAGGCAGGCAATTAAGACAAAACGTTGTGGAAAGTTGACCTAAGGGATCCTTTTTTTTGCAGGACAATGCACCTACGCACACGTCCAACGTTGTGGCTGCCAAATTGAACACCCTGGGCTTCCAATCGGTCCACCATCCCCCCTACTCACCTGACCTGGCCACTTTAGACTATTATCTGTTCCCGAATTTGAAGAAACACATGAAGGGGCAACGTTTTGAGGACATTTCTGTCATCAATGATGCTGCTGAGAGCTAGTTTGTGGTGGTGTACCAAGTGCATCAGTCTCAGAGGGGAATATGTTGAATAAATGTGTTATTTCATAACTAGAACTTCTTTCTGGGCAAAGCCAGGAACTTCTCAGCACCCCCCCGTGCAATGGGTTGTGTAGAATAGAAATAGTCTAATTGGAATAAAAGACTTTTGGGGATTTATGAAGAATCTGCTTTACTAACTAACTTGTTGATGGAAAGCATTGCTTTAGTTTTTTTTGGAAATACGTGTTGTACCTGGAGTTCATTATTATATGTCTCATAATTTATCTGACAGAAGGGCAGTGGGACCACTCAAAGTGACTTGTTTGTTTTGGTTGCCTAAAATAAATATTTTATTCAGTGTACAGGTATTCCCCAGGTTAAAGACATCCGACATATAGACAACTCCTAGATACAAACAGGGCTTCCCTGCTTGCTCTGTCCAAGACGGAGCCTTAATGGGGGGAGGGAGCAGTTTGCATGACTTGCAGAAGAAATCTTTTGCTAAACACAGGTGAGGGTGATCTTTGGGGGGGGGGGGGGAGCTCTTTCTGCAGCCTTTTGTAACTCTTTAATGACCAACAGACAAACATCTGTCCTGATTGCATTTATTAAAATAATGTACCTGTTCCTGTTCCGACTTACTTGTTGAAATTCAACTTAAGAACAAACCTACAGTCTATATCTCGTATGTAGCCTGGGGACTACCTGTACATAAAGAACACAGCCAGCTGATAATTTAATTTAATGGTTCAATAAAATTTTGTTACTTAATACATCTTTGTTCAGTTGCATAAAATATAAAATCCATAATAACCAATGTAGTTTTTTTCTTTTCAGTGTTTTGTGGTATAAAATTTACAATCTACATATGAAGAAAAATCTTTGTTGGAAATCTGATTCTACACATTTGGTTGTGAAAGGATTAGATGAAACTACTATTACAGACAAAGAACCTGGCTATTGGAAGAACAACTATATCCATGAATTAATAACTGGAAGAATAAAAAGAATTAATACAATTCTAAAATCTGCTAAAAAATATAATGCATTGGGTGTTCCAGCTAACATGGAAAGAACAGTGAAGTAAGTGTAATACATTTCATAGTAAACTCTAAAGTTTGTATACAAGGATCAAGATACATTTTGCAGGTACACTATGTGATGTATAAACTAAAGTTTGAACTGACCTGAAAATATAAATGGTGGTGCCTACTTATACCTAAATAAACTGAAACACTACATTAACCTAAATATAAATCTAGGACATAAAACATTCAAAATGGTATTCAATAAAAATAATAATACAATTAAAATGAATAAATATATCAATGCTGTCCCTGATGCAAGTTTGAACATAGCCTTAGATGTTTGGGAAAAGTCAATCGTTTATTCTACCCCTGTAGCCTTCGCAACTAATAAAGTAGATATAAAATTGTATGCATGTGTGATATAAGAAAATGAGACCACAATAAATTTCAAAACTTTTCCCACCTTTATTGTGACCTGTAGCTTGTACAATTCAAAAAAACAAACAAATCCGTTAGGGAAAAAAAAAAACATTAAAAATGTACAATAAATTGATTGCATAGGTATGTACATCAATAAACTAATACTTGACTGAAGCGGCTTTTGATTTAATTACAGCATTTTCATATTCTTGGGTAGGAGTCTATCAGCATGGCTCATTTTGGCTTGGAAATATTTGCCCAGTCTTCCTTAGAAAAGCGCACCAAATCTGTAAGATTGCGAGGGCATATTTTGTGCACAGCCCTGTTTAGGTCACCCCACAGATTTTCCAGTGGATTTAGGTCTGGGATCTGGCTGAAGCCATTATTTTGTTAATTTGGATGTATGCTTGGAGTCACTGTCCCTTAAGCCAAGTTATAAATGTTACAACTATTTATATTGTAATTTTTTCTATGGTATGCATTTGCAGTAACATTTACCAAACTCTGTGCGATGTATATAGTTCTTGGGGCATTCTGAATAGCGTTGTTGTGTGGAACATCTCCAGGTAACCATAATGCATAAAGAAGTGTAATTTGATCTTGTTTCACAATTTTAAAAAATTACAACAGCTTCAGATTAAAAAAGTCATTTTAAAATGACTTGTATTATGTACCAATATAATATGTTAAACCAATTGTTAAACTAATGTGCCTTTTCATTTTAGTGATTGCTTTTTGACTTTTTTGTCATCTATTGGCAGAATGTCTGGACTGACTTGGGCTCTTACTTTCAAAGATGATAATGGGAAAGAAACAGTAATTGAGCAATCCGATATTACTTTCAGAGATACCTCTCTTACCGTATATTGGAATAGTTATACTTGGCCTGTATTTCAAACCCTGACCACACTTCAACTTCATGGAATTACAAGAATTGAGACTGATTGTTTGCGTCCCTGTAAAAATGGGTACATATTATTATTATTATTATTTTCATTATGGAGTGGGGAAGTGTTTAGGAAATGACGTGTACACAGCATTGTTTTGGAACGCACCCCAAATCATCAAAATGTCATTGATTTTCATTGAGCAGTGTACATGGCACTTAAGAGGCTTCCTTGAGCTTGTTTTTTGTTTTGTTGGATTCAGCATGCTTGCCATTTAAATGCAAAATTTATTAAGAATCTTGTTTTGAACAGAACAATAATAATGAATAGCATAGTCTATGGCCATTCCATCATGACAGTTTTTCAGACTAGTGAGGTAATTCTAGAAGCTATACAGATAAGTGGTAAGAAGTGCCCTCCTGCTCTTAGGTAATACATTTTACCCGATCTTGTATTATAATGAAAGAACCAATATTACTCCTAAAGTTGAAATTTTATTTCAAATCATAAATATTATGTATTCCTTTTAAATAAGTAAAAAAAAATCAAAACTTAACTTTCCCTTTTCGGATAATAATTCAAAGAAAGTCAGAGAATTTTCTTGTTTACCATTTGTAAGACCCCCAACAAAGGGCCTGATTTTTTTTTTAAAGCCCTCCAAAACCGCAGAAGATAGAATATCATGGGAAAACCTGGATAATCTAGCAAACCATTGATTTCTTAAAATTATTTAATATTTGGCAAATGTTTTCAATCCTGGACCAAATCTATTCCAGGTTTGCTGGATCACCCACACATGATAATATATCTTCTCCAGTCTTGGAGAACTTTGATAAATCGGGCCGAAAGTGAGAAATTTAAAGTTAATGAAAATCTTTTGGTGAATGGTATACACTTTTTATCACTAGGTGTGACCATGATTTAAGGATTATTTTAATTTTTCCACCTAATTAGTTTGCCAAGCTCCTGACTGAGGAAAAGTCTTGTTTTTTCAGTATTACTGTATTTGCTATGTAAATAGGGAAGCCATAACTGTTAAAGGCCAATAGAACTATTAGGATTTTGTACTAGAATTCAGCCCGGTTGCACTTGCATAATACCCAAAAGGCAACCTAGCAACTTTAACAGCTGGCAACCAATAAATATGTAGGTTTAAATATGCTTTAAAAAATAGGTTACCCACCTGGTATTTGTCACTTAGTGTTTGTTTACTCAGTGTACCAATCAAATGTTAAAACTACATTTTATGTACAGAATGTGGTTTTACATGTGATTTATAGAAAAAAAATATTTTTTTTGAATATTTGTGTGGTTGCACACAATGAAATGCATAATTCTTTTTTAATACAAGCATATTATTTATTCTGCTGCTAGCTACCAATGCGGACACATTTTGTGGGGGTGTGTGCTGGAACAGTACAAATATCACCAGCATACTTCCTTTGTAATAAAATTGTGTAAACTCTGTAAAAGTATCAACAATGGCCCTAAATAGTACCAGAAATCATGCATTGTTAGTGACCACATGGAGGACTAATCCACATTCCTCTCCTTAACAGCTGACACTCGCCTCCTCCTTTTTTCAAAGCTACTGGTTAAGTTAAGGGACAGTGCTTTCTAATGGTACCAAAGGTCGAAAAAAATTAATATAAAATAAATAAATATATAAAATATATTTATAAATTAAATATAAAATAATAAATAAAAGTATTTTAAGAAGCCCCACTGCAAAAGTATTTTTTATTAACTGGAGTTCAGCTTTAACTCCCATAGCATTTATCACAGCAATAAAGTACCCAAAGCCATGCAAACATCACTAGTACTTAAGAGCCCTAAGCATATGATTTTGAGCATGAGCATGTCCATACATTACAGGGAAGATGAGCTATTATGCAAATTTGCGAAGACCAAACAGTCTTCCTTTTAGTCTAGCTTGCGTAAAAGCTCTAACTTGCTGTGGCAGCAGAAAAGAAAGGATAAATGTATCGTAGCGGAAAATGTGCACTGTTCTTCATTCCCAACTCTTTTATCAGAAATGTTAAAATATCACACTTTTTATTATAACACCAACTAGGCTTCGAAGGCTTTCACTCATTGCTGAGTACAGTTTAAAGGATTTCAAAAGATCCATCAGACCCGTTGGGCAAGACGTGCATGTAAAACTATTTTATCTTGATCCTGGGCTAATGCTTGGCTTATGGAAGGTAATATCAAATATTTTTTTTATGTTTATATTCATGGTAAGAGTTGTATTAGACTGTTATAGCCAACAAAGCAAGGCCACTCTTGGAGTTAAAAATAAGATAATAGTAAGGACGGCAAGCATATAAATCTACTGTCATAAGTTTGTATGCAGCTTGGAGTAATCCTCAGCAGGTCTGAGATATACACTCCACCCAGGGAGCAGCCCTCCACTTTATTCACACTGAGAAGCCAGCTCAGGTGCTAACACCATAAATCTGCACATTCTTAAACTCGCAGGCTACCTCACCAGTCCCCCATGTGACCGTGAGCTCCTGGGACAGATACTCCAGGCTGAGTATCTGTTGTGATCAGGCAGATGGATGAGTTTGAGTTTGAATTGACTTTTACCTGTGGCTCAACCACCAAAAGTGCTACCTAGCTAATTGTTGGGTTGTTCTATACTCTCCCTACACTAGTAGTAGTTGATTGGTGTGCTATCTTTTGCTGACTGCACCTATACTTTCTGGATCTCACCATTTTTATTGTTGTATAATGTTGTATAACTGTCTTCTTCATGAATCCACACTCATATTTACCTCTGCTTTATAAATCTATTGTTTTAAATTAAAATGTACTGTAATGTTTTACCAGGTGGTTCAAAAAATGAATACCTTTTTAGAAAGCAAATATGAGTGCACTACCTATGAAATGTTTGTTTGAATAAATATGAGACTTTCCTGCAGGACAACTTGCTTTCCTTACTAGCAGAATATATTATGGAATAAAACATTCTTGTTACTTTTAGAAGACTCCTGATATAGCCTTTGTGATGGTGACTCTACATTATCATCAGCTGCTTGAGAAAAGTTTTTGGGGAACAGCAAAAAGGTAAATTTTGTCCTTCTGACACATTTTAATGTTCACCTGGTAATCCAGGTTGCATAATAATGTATAGTTTGGTAGGGGGCATATCATTTTTTATCATAATCTGTATTTGTATTGTTATGAGGAAGAGCATTACATTTTACATTCCTAACAAGTGCAGCTCTTTTAGTATTGTTTTGTAAGTAATGGGAAAGAATATATTTTAAGTTACTGATTTTAGAGTTTGTCATTTTGTAACAGCTATAAGGCATTATATTAGACAGCAGCATTAATTTAAGGAGAATAGTCACTATAATTAGAAACAAATCACACACAGGCAACCATTTAGAACAAGATAATGAGTTTGATCAGTCTATGGTGGACAGCAATGAAAAGTCATGATACATTCACAGTGGTGAGAAAAACTCTCACCGGTGACCCAGTAGAGTTTGTCTTCACTTCTGCCTCCCCACCTCCCACCTCCAGTGGGTTGAATTGCTGCTGACAGGCAAGCTTGCAAAGAAAGCATAAAGGGATTATCTGCAACATACTATGCAATTTCTTAAAGGGGCAAGTACAGGACAACTTTCTTTAGATGCCCTTTTTTAGACTTTCATGAGCTTCTGTTAACAATATACTTAGTTTTAACTCATCTGGGAATATGTCTGACCACTGCTTCTTTGCAAAGAGCAATTGACGTTCTCTGCAGCTTGCTGGAAAATAAAATTTGCAAAATTTATGCACTAAGTTTCCAAAAAGCTTGTGGGAAAAGCTTGTGGCAGTATCATGCATTGGGCAGGCCTTTATTTAGCTGGAACTGGGGCTTTTGCTAAGGTGGAGGGAATTAACAGTTCCAAATATTAGTCTTTTGGAAAGAAAGAAAGCTGAAGATGAAGAGAACATTACCCTTTTAGCATGAAAAAAAACCCAGTCATCCATCCAAATCAACAAAAGAATTGCTTCAGTAGAAGAAAATTGCAGTTTTTAAATGGCCCAGCCATTTAATTCAAGACCTAAATCCAATAGAAGATCTGTGGGTCGACCTGAAAAGGCTGTGCACAAAGAGATGCCCTCACACTCCTACAGATGTGGAGTCCTTTTGCAAGGAACAATGGGCAAATTTATCATATTGCCATGTCTCCTACCTGTGGTACATAGAGTGAATGAAAAGGTGCTTCAACAAAGTATTATTTTAAGGGCGTACACACTTATGCAACCAGTCTTTTAGGTTATAGTCACTTTAAGGTGGTAAAAGTTTTGAAATTATTTATTGTCTCATTTTATATATCACATAAACCTGGCATTTTAACAGGGGTGCGTACACATTTTAAAGTCACTGTAGATTGTAGTTTAAAGTCATTGTAGTCACTATTTAATGTACAGTGCTGCGTAATATGTTGGATCTAAATAAATCCTGTTTATTATTAATAATATAAATGCTTGTTCCATCATCCTCAATAAATTGTTATACTTGGCAAATGCAAATTTATGTTGACAAAAAAATCTGTAATTGTCAAATTTTTTCGATCTTTTAATAGGAATGTTGGTGCTTCAAGACAATGTACAGTTAGGTCCATAAACATTTGGACAGACAACTTTTTTCTAAAGTTGGTTCTGTACAATACCACAATTAATTTTAAATGAAACAACTCAGATGCAGTTGAACTGCAGACTTTCAGCTTTAATTCAGTGGGTTGAACAAAAAGATTGCATAAAAATCCCTATTTAATGTACAGCGCTGCGTAATATGTTGGCGCTATATAAATCCTGTTTAATAATAATAATAATAATAATAATAATAATAATAATCTGCGTCTTCCACCTCTAACAAACCCTATGTTATAACATGCTCATTGAGGAGTCTATCAATTTCAACGGAGGCTGATCTGCATGAATCCACTGTAGCATTATAGCCCTACGGGCGGCTAATAGGCATAAGGGTATCCATTTTTTTCCCCCCCTAATTAGGTTACATACCTGCATATCCCAGTTCCCAAACACACATAGAAGAGGTTCCATTACCAACTGTAATTTTGTTACCTTCTAAATGTAGGAGAGAACCTCAGTCCACAATATTTGGATTTTGGTACATTCCCATAGGTTATGTTTGAGCGTTACTTTTTCACAATCACATCTCAGGCAATTGGTTTGCCTGGTCGGGGTAGTGGACTGCACCTCATTAGGCGGGCGGAATACCTTATAGGCACTGTGGATAATCTTGAATTGCGTCCCCCTCCATAGTTCATTGGGAGGGGCCTGTCTTACTACAAGGTATCTCTTCACCATTTTATCATATAGGTCTGGGATAGCAAAGTCTTTTTTCCAATCCTGGGACAGTCCAGCTCGAAAGAGGTTAAGAGTAGAGCATTTGCAATCTCGGATATATGGATGATATGGATGGAGGCGTTACAGATAGCAAATTGTCAAATCTATCATGATCCCCCACTTTAGCCAGGCTAGATAGTATCGCATTACAAAATTTCACAAATTGTAGGTAATAAAGTGGATGTGCAGCCTGTGGGGGTAGAGCATAGTGCCGTTCCAAAGCCCGATGAGAAAAAATCACCTACGGTCCATAGACCTATTGCCGCCCAGACCCTGTAGCACCTATGGTCCAAGCCTTGGCGGAACTTTGGGTTGCCTTGGATCGGTAAGTATTTAGACAGAACATGGTAACTCCAGTTTACGTCTGAGTTCCCTCCAAGTAAGTATTGTATCTCTATCCAGTATGTTGTGTTTCAGTTCTTGTGGAAGTTGTGATATTTTATGTAAAAGTGCTATTAAGTGCCAAGGATGAACTAGTGCTTTTTCCAGTTGCGTGTTGGAATAATATGAAGTATCTTTGATCCAATCCATGACATGGCGAATATTGCAGGCTAAGTTATAAAGCCTGATGTTTGGGAAGTTAACACCCCCTTCCAACAGTGGTAGATGCAATTTAGTTATGTTTATCCGGGGGCGCTTTCCCAGCCTTAAAAATCGTGAAAAGGACTTATTTAAAGCTTTTATATCAGCATGTTTTAATAAAATTGGCATGGTTTGTAGTGGATATATTAAACATGGAAAAGATACCCTTTTAACAAGATAGCATCGCCCCAAGAATGACCATAGCAAGTTCTCCCATATTCTTAGTTCTCTTTGTATTTTTTGGAATATTGGCGGGTAGTTTAGTTTGTAAAGAGACGTAGGTGATTTGCCTATGTGTATGCCCAGATAAGTAATATTGTCTTTCATCCTGTGAAGGGGTGCTGTGGATTCTATGTGTCGTAACAGTGGTTCAATTGCCAGGTTGAACAAAAGTGGCGAGAGAGGGCAGTCTTGCCTTGTGCCCCGACCCAGTGGTATGGTCTGGGATAGGAAGCCCGGGTTGTTTATCCGAGCCTGAGGGTCAGAGGACATGGCTGCTAATAAATTATAGTATGGTCCTCATATGCCTATTTTTTTTAGCACCTTGAATAACCACGGAATGTGTACGTTATTAAACGCTTTTTCAGCGTCAATACTGAGTATAGCTAGGTCTAGTTCAGGGTGACATTTGGCATATTCTAAAACTGTAAGCACTCTACGTATATTAGTAATTGCTGATCTCCCCTTGACAAATCCTACTTGCATAGGGGATATAATACTCGATAGGTAATGTGCCAGTCTGTCAGCCAACATTTTGGAGAGCAGTTTGGCATCCAAGTTTATTAGTGAGATTGGTCGATGGGATGCTGGCTGTTGGGGATCCTTGCCAGGTTTTGGTGGAACATTGATATACGCCCCCTTTTCCGAGGGGAGGTATGTCCTTGCATGTCACATTGTCATTTCCCAAATCCTCTATAGTTGTTTCCTTAAGTATTTTATAGTATTCGGCTGTCGGCGCATCTGTGCCGGGGGCCTTAACAAGAGATGGCTCCTTGTAGTTCCTTTTCTCTAATATCAGCGTTGAGGGACTCTAACTTCTCAGCTGTTAGGGTGGTTATGCACTCTTTCAAAACAGGCAGTATCTGCACTAGGTTGTAACTCTTGGCCCTTGTAAAGATTCCTGTAGAACATTTCCAGGAATATTGATACCTTTAGGATCCTTCTCAAGGTTCCCCAAACTATCATATAGAGTTGGAATATAAATTTGATTACAAAAGGGGCGGGTGAGCTTCGCTAGTAAATTCCTTGTCTTATTACCGAATTTATGGAGTCGCAGGTCCATATATTGCTTTTTGCACAGTTCTTGTTTTTCAGCCCAGGCATCAAATGCAGCTTTGGCTGTCAGCCTAGATTGCTTGTGGGTTGGAGAGGGGTCGGCTGAAAAAGCATCATGTGCATGACGCACAGCTTACAAAGCTTCTATATAGGCCACCCTGGTTTTCTTTTTTCTAGAGGCCACGTATGAGATAATCCTACTCCTCGTGTATGACTTTCCCGCTTCCCAGAACAAAATAGGACTATCTTTATGTACCGAGTTGGTGACCGTGTAAGTATACCACGCTGAAATTTCCACAACCAGGAATCTCCCTTGGGTTGTACCCCCTTTAAGGACATCGCAATAGGGGCATGGTCAGATTTTTCTACCAATGTTAAAAGGGATTCTGAGCAGAACAAGTAATCAATTCTGGATTGGGAAGCGGAAAGCATGGGAGTAAAACGTGTATTGCTTTTCAATAGGCAAGCAGTATCTCCAGTAATCATGTAATGGGGTAAATGGTTGGAAAGGATGTGTGCCTCCACCAGGGGCTTGCCCTGTAGTCCTATCCTCATTTATATGCATAACAGTGTTGAAGTCCCCCCCCCCCCAACGACTTTATGGGCTATGGGTTCTCGAAGGAGCCAGTTGGCAACTTCTTGAAACTACCAGATTAGTAGGGGAATGTTATATATTGATATCTCTTTACCTGGAAATTTTAAACTAATTTGTACAATTTTTCCTGCTGTGTCAATTTCAGTGTGAATCACCTCACAATGCAAGTGTCTATGTAATACAATCAGTACTCCTGCTTTCTTTCCCACTGCTGGAGAGCCTATCACCCTGCCAACCCACAGCTTTCTCATCCTATTAAAATCTGTCAGTTAGATGTGTTTCTTGTAATAATGCTATGTCTGCCCCCAGACGTTTTAAATGTCTCAGGACAGACATCCTTTTATTGGGGGACCTAAGTCCCTTGACATTCCAAGAGGTAAACCGATCCATCGCATTAGTAAATAGATGAACAACCTGAACCTGATATCAACCAATCGCATGGAGATTAGAAACAGCTCACCCATATCGTCCAAGTCGGTGAGAGGGAGTAGCAAGGGTCTGGCATGGATAGTGTCCCCAAGAAGTTGCCAGGTATATCTTCCAGGTGTGACTTGAAATGTCATTCGATAATACTGCACAGAGGCGACATGTTATCGAGTTTCCGGAGCAGAAAAAAACGGATGCAGGAGAACTTAGGTGCCCCTTCTGAAGTGGCGGTGACTAGGGGCGATCTGACTGTGTAACTTCAAAGCCATTCCATCTTTATTGTTTTTTTACTTAAATGTAGCATTGATAAGCACTGATTTTCCACTCTTTTACACTACAGGCTCTTTGCATATAGAAAATAAAAAAATATTTTATGGGTTTTATGCAGGGCTGTGGAGTCGGTAGATAAATCCTTCGGCTCAGACTCCTCATTTTTTGGTACCTCTGACTCCTCTGTATTTACAGGGTTTTTCATTTTATCGTCACTTTTTTGCATTGAAACTTCGCAAAAAAATTTAAACCCCCTTATTATTCATAAATCAATAAATTTATTATAAAATTAAATATAACACAATATTTTTACCATTAAAGTTTTTGTTATGAAACATTAATACAAATATATAAATTATGTTTTTATGTTTTTATGTTTTTTACTTTATATAATTTTAAAATATTAAATATATTTATTTCAGGGATTTATACTAAGTTTTAAGATAACAATATTCATCTTTTTATCTTCAAAGTTATTAGCTTTATATTTAGTATTGCACTTACCCTTATTGCTGTAGACTTAAGTAATGCAGAACGTCAAAGAGTGGTAGACCGTTATCTGAATGAAAGTGATGCATCCCAGATAGCAATGGTTTTGGGTTGTAATCGTACAACCATAACCAAAATTATTAAGACCTTTGAATCTTCCGGTAGAGTGGAAAAATTATCAAGAGGAGGTCTGAGAAATTCAAAGTTGGATGAAGCCCATAAGGAGAAGTTACGCAAGGTAATGTCCATAGATTGCAGAATAAGCCTCAGGGAAATGAAGGATCAATTATTTGCCAAATTTGGAATTAATGTATCTATTTCAACAATAGATAGATGCATTGATAATTCCAATAGTCATTAAACAGAACGTCTTTATTTCCTGTAAGGCGCAATGATTCCCACTTTCTTCAAGACAAGCTTAACTTTGCTAACAAAATCCTTGATCTCATTGCTAAGAAAGATGGAAAAAGCATCTACTTTCCTGATGAAGTAGGTTTTAAAATCTCAATGAGAACCAAAAGGGGAAGATCCCCTATTGGGCAACGAGCGATGCATGTTGTGGCTGGAGTGTGTTCCAGAAATTATTCAATTTGTTCTGTGAGGAATAAAAATGGGACCCTCCACTTTAGGGCATAAGCATGAGTATTTAATCAAGAAGCATTCCTCAGTTTTATTGATGAGGTTTTGAATGTTTTTAGCGAAAAGAGTGTTCAGCATGTCATCCTAATTATGGATAATCTCAGTGATCAGAAGGGGACAATCAATGGCATAGAGTGATCAGAAGGGGAATATGAACGGCACATGAGTGATCAGAAGGGGAATATGAATGGCACATGAGTGATCAGAAGGGGAATATGAATGGCACATGAGTGATAATGGCACATGAGTGATCAGAAGGGGAATATGAATGGCACATGAGTGATGATTTTCAACAATAAATGTGTACTGTAGTCTTCATGGAAAAATAAGACATCCCCCTGAAAATAAGACCTAGGGCATATTTTGTCATTTCAAAAAATATAAGACAGTGCCTTATAATCGGGGAAACAGGGTATGGACATAATTTGTCCTATACAGAAAAATATACAGACAATATGCACTATATACAAACATTCATACATTCCTGCACCATACACACAAACATACACATAGCCCTGCAGTTTTATCCAGGAACATGCACATAGCCTTCGATCATAGTACACACAAGCAGTCATACAGTTTTAAAATAAACATGAACACTTACAGTTGAATCCAAAAAGCTGTTCCTCCAACTTCTAAACTCTTTTAGCAGACAGAGGAAGGTAAGCACATACTGCTGCCTTTGTTTGCTGATCTTCTGCTGAAGACAGGGCAGTGGGAGGCTCCAGGGCCAGGGGGACCACCTAACTAACTCCTTAGTATTAGGCTGTGTGCAAAATGATGTTAAAGTTCAGCCCTGGATGGGAGCATATATGGAGAGTGCAGACAGGACACCTGACCACACATCAGGCCATAGCACTCATCTACACCTATATCATTACACTTGTTTACACTCAAATGAACTTGTTAAAACACAATATATCTGAAAAAAAATAAAAACACTTTTTGTAATTTACATAATCCAGATTACAATAAATGTCAACAATGTGAATGTCAGGTTGTATAATAGCTCAGCTGAACTTCACACTAGTAGAAATACAACTATGCACTGGGCTTTATTGCTTTATTCTTACATCAGAGAAGTACTTAATTATGACTATTGTTTGTGAAATAGGACATTTGAACTTGCTGTATATTTTTTTTTATTATAATTTAAATTTATCAGGAGTCGGAGTTGGCACATTTTTATTGACTCCGACTGCAGGTTCCAAAATTGTCTCCGACTCCACAGCCCTGGTTTTATGGTCAAATATGTGCATTTTAATGTGCTAAAAGTGCTGTCAGCTCTTAATTTTTATGATAAATGTCATACAGGTTTTGTTGTTAGCTTAGTGCCACAAAATTTTAACAGAAAAGGAAAACTCTGATTTATGTTATATCAATAATTCTTTCCTTCTTTTACACTTTTTTTTTTCCTTACATTCCTTACAGTCCTTACATTTTCCCCCTACATGTTCCAGTCTTGGATGATATTGATTCAGAATATGGTCTTCATGGGTACCAACTCCATATTGATCTGTATAGTGGATCGAAAACTTACTTCAGTAGGACCTTTCGCGGTTTGTTTTGTAAAAAAGGTAAGATATATTTCAACAGTCCACAAGTGAAAATTGTACTAAGAATTATTTTTCCTGAATACTTCTGGTTGTATGTACTGATATACACGTATTGATTATGATATTGGGATATTTTATATGCCTTTATGATGTGCTCATGAATATAATCCCTTTAATGTTTTTTTTTATGTAGTAAATTGAAAGCTGCAGTGACTGATAAAAAAAATATTAGGAGTGATAAGATGAATATTCGAGAAATTGCTAACCTGCACTTAGTCCTCTCTTTACAGTTCTTTGTCTGGATTTGTCTGCAGATTAAATGCTTTTTTTTTTTCCTCAATGGCATAGAACTCCTGGTTGGCATTGTGGCCACATATATTACTGTGTAATATCCAGAGTTTAGCTGTTTTACCCAGGTTGCTAGTCAGCCTTATACAGTGAAAGAAAATATTGATTAAAAGTATATCTATACTTTCTTTTTTTTTAGCTTTAGTTTTAAGTTTCACTCCTGTCATTTTGTGGGAAACATCTGCAACACAAAAAAAGGCAAAAAAACGCTCATACAAGTTAGTCACGGCAATCAAGACAGAAAGGGGAGGTGCTTCACTTTACCCTTTCTTTAAAAAAAAAAAAGTTTTACTTTTTATTAAATAAAGGTTTGTCTACCCTTTTATGTAAAGTAAAGCATTGAGTTTAGGTTGATTTTAAGCAGCTAACAAGAAGATATCCTGTTAACCATAGAAAAAAAACCCTCTCTAGTCTGATTTAACACCCATTCACTGCAGAAAGCACAAAGTGGTTATTTTCTATCTCGGGACATTTTTGGACACCACTTTCTTTAAAGAGAATTGTTACTTAGGCTTGGGTCAAACAGAGACAAGGAATTGTGGTTATCAGCTATTAGCTGATGGTGGTTATCAGGCATTGCTAGTGCTAGCAGCAAGCACGTGATGAATAAAAGCTAAGGGAAAATCTAAAGGGACTGCTGAGATTAGTTAGACGTGTCTACTTACTGGTGTTAGAGAAGAGCGTACATGGCATGATAGACCGTTGCTCAGACTTTGGTATGTAGTGTTGAATCACGATCAATATCCAATGTGTGTCAGTAATTTATTTTATGCCATATTTAATGACATGCATGTTGACCCTTTATTTTCTTTGAGTGTTGCTTTCAAAATAAAAGCACCCTGACAGTTTTCTCAAAACTTGGGTTTCTTATGTATTTTTTTTTGGCAGCATGCTTTACTAAAAGATGCCATGAGAGGGAGCCTATGCTAACCTTTATTTTATTGTTTTGTATCCTTAGGTAAAAGCTATTCAGTTATTTTAAATGCACTTGTCCTTGCAGTTTTTTTTCCTTAAGACATTACACAGAAAATTAAGACATTTAGAACAATAGCTTAGTAGGTTTTTGTTTAGTTTGTATGAAGTTCTTCCAAGAAGCTGCATTTTGTTTCATGGCTTGTTTTATTTGGATCTGGGTCCTAGTTAATAAAATATTTATTTTCAAATTTTGTTTGCCATAACTGCCATAATACTGTTTGTAAAATACTGGAGGTATTTTTGCAAGGTACATTTAGGTAAAAAAATAAAATTTAGGTATTCTGTATATGCTATTTTCTTTTACCATCTTATTTTCCTCTTCACTATTTTTTTTTTATTGCTCTATTTGGTGATATTACCATCTTCTAAATATTGATATTAGGAATTAGATCTGCTTTCTCAAGCAAGGCTATTAACCCCTTTTTCTGCACCTGCAGTACCTACTGCTTTCTTTGTCACCTGGAACAAGCATAAAGCAAGTAAAACCAGCATTCTTGATTTACATAGTTTCAGGTCAGTAAATTATGATATTGGATATACAGTAGAGGCTCACATGAAAAAATACACCCCCTACAAATTGTTGATTATTTTTTATTTTTTTGTTAGCATACTTTTATTGGCAATCATTAGATCCTTATGCAAGCTGTATTGAGTAAATATATTGAACCCTAAAAATTGTGTTCTCCTGCAAAACGCCAATAAGATACTATATTCAAGATTGTATATATTTGACGTTACAACCTGCTGGTAATCCACATTAACAGGGTATGAATGAGGTAAAAGCTGAAAAAAAAAAATCCCTATGTCCCTCGTGCAATATAACAAGCCTAACCATTTGTATGTAATGTTTAGTTTAGTTCCGTTTTAAATAGTAGGCCAAAATTAGATTTTTTTAGTGAGGCCTTCAGCTTGCATGTGATCACTAGCTGACCACACTGGTTGGTTTTCTGCAGTTGTTTGGAACTTCAGCTGTCATGCACGCTAGCTATGCAAATGTTTAAAAGGAGGGCATTTTTTGGGGGAACCACAGCTTGGAGTATTGCTAGAGAATGCTAATGCTACAGATCCTGGGCCAAAATTCCTTAAATAATATGTGTATTTATGAGATATAATGGTAAACCTTGAATACATAATAACACCTTTAGCAGTAATCCCGAGTGTGATTTGGGGTGAATTTTATTTGCTAAAAGCGATAATCCTGAGTCACACTCAAGAAAATAGTTGATTGTGTAGGTCCAACAGATGGGTATTGCACCCCCTTCCCTATAACCCTTCTGCCGTCTGACCTCTGTAGTTGAAAAATACAGGATAAGCAAATTGCTATTTTTTTTTAGTTTAAAGTTTATTATTAAATTTATTAAATATTGGACATATTTCGGTAAAATACCTTTGCATGCAAAAAAATGTAACGCCTTTTGCATGTAGATACAGAATTAGAAGCCTAGGGGGGTTAAATTGTTCATGCTTCTCTATAAAATCTGTTACAAGATTAACAATGTATAAACAGCTCTAGTATAAACTGAAGTCAGGTATTCATGTATTGCTGTGCATAATCTGACCTCTGGATCACTGTTTCTGTTTCACACTCACCTTAGACAGTTCTTAAATATGTTATATACAAAAGGGGAGTTGCTTTTACATCGCCACTAAAATACAGTGTGGTGGATTACAACATAAAAAAGCAAACACCATGAATCCAAGTCTGAATTACTTTTCAAAATATTGTCAGTTGGTCCACTTTACATGGAATACATGGAGTTCTCCACTCCTGAAGTCCAAGATTGATAGAATATCAAAAGTATGGTGTTCAGGAAGAGTTTTTTTAAAGATTATGTTAAAACATTTGGTATAGAGTTATTCATCCACATTACTACTGCCTTATATCAGACTTCAAATACTTTTCAAAACCAATAAAAAAGTAAAGATCAACTCACTGCTGTTATCAGATCTAGAGGACAACAGGTCTAAGGCAATGTCGGATGATTCTCACCCTAGACAAGCGCTTGAGCTCATAGCAGTGAGAATCTTATATGTGGACTGGTCCTGAAGGATCCATTAACAACCACAATAGAAGTGATGGGAGGAGAGCACAGCAGGGTACTGCTCGTTCGTTCTCCCCCTTCCCTCTCCATAGAACAGAACAGCACTGTATGTACAGTGCTCGTTTGTTCATCTTTCAGTCCTTTGTCATTGGAAAGGATCATGAAAGATCATTTCCAACAACAATAATTGAGCATGTGTACGCAGCCTACCAGCTAACATCTGAGTCTGCCCCATGTATAAGTGATATACACACTCATACATATTTTATTTACTTAGAGCTGGCGATTTTGATTAGAATTTAGGTAAACATTATGAATATATTGAGTAGTTATATTATTGTTTGGATTATTTGTACATATTTTGTTCTGAGTGTGTGAAGATTGATGTAAATACTATTTATTTTATACTGAAACTAGGGCTACATCACCTTGCTTACATCAAAAACGCAGGTTTTTAAAAAAAAAATACAATGGGAAAATAATAATGTTGTACCTTTTGCCACTTAATATTGCATAATAGCAGCATCATTATTTTATGCAGCCTTGTAGAAAAAATGTTGATTTTCTTTGCTTATTGTCGGCTATTAAAACTGCACTGCAGGTTTGTTTTTCTTTGGTCACTGCGTCTCCATTATTTATGTATGTGTGCTTAATTATCCATTTTACTGTCTGTATTTTTTTCCTTGCTGTAGCCCTCTCTGTTAATTACTGGCTTTATTAATCTGGAATACATTGTTGTAGGAAATAATTTTATACACAGTAAAAACAGGAAACCATTTTACTTTTGCTTGAGTTTTACAATCATAAATCAGAAACAGGCAGTGTTTCTGAACCAGGGCTCCATGGAACCCTGGGGACCCTCAAAAGGTTGAGCAGTTAACAATTTGTCCCAAAAATTCACTGGGGTCAATAAACTGGTATGATCTGTACGGGTGACATTCTTCCCAATGTTCAGCAATGTGAAAGGCATTCCTGATGACCACCACTAATGTACTGTGAGCATTGAAAATAGTAATTATAGGAAAGTGTTTTTAAGGGTTGCTCATATTAAAAAGGTTGAAACAGTCACTATTATTGTTTAAAATATACATTCATTTCTGGCATCAAGAAAATAGTAGATTGTGTAGGTCCAGCAGATGGGTACTGCGTCTCCATTCCTATAACCCTTCTGCCGTCTGACCTCTGTAGTTGAAAAATACAGGATAAGCAAATTGCTTTCCACTTTGTGGTGGTACAGAAAACTGACCTAACATTTTTGGTAGAATAAAAAACTTTGTTGTTAAAGGCTGGGTATATATAATCCATCCCCTTTCATATTTGCCACATCTTTTCCTATGTAAGGATTTAGTTATTTATGCATTTACCAATTTTTAGGCTTTCTGTAGTATTCTTAGTGCGTTTTTAAGAATAGAAGAAAACAAAAGGTATGTCTAAAATGGATAAATGTATGTACATCTTTTAAGTGCATGTTTTAATTTGTGAAACGTGTCAAATGTGTGACTATATCTGCTTTGAACATGGGCTTTCCTTTCCATCAGTTTTATTTTTTGGTCCTCCAAGGTAACAGTCCTAAAAGACACAGTTACCAGTTAAGGCTTATAATGGGAGCATACCAGTGTTATGTTCTTTGTTAAATTACATTTAACTGCTTTTTAACAGTTTGTTAGCTTGGTGTGCATCTTTGCAATTCATGATCTGCCAAATACTGCTTCTGTCTCAATACTTTAGGAAATTGGAAGCTTGGGAGGACCCTGAAGATGTGAAGCAGATTATACACTCCTGTGTGTCTGGGAAGAATATTTATTTTCTAGGGGAAGAAACCTCTTGCACCTCTTTCATGAGTATTAAAATACACATACAGTGCCAATCCTTTTTAAATATTTTTTTACATTGTAGATTATTATTAAAGACTTGCAGGAATTATGTTTTAAACAATCCAGAATATGTTTTATATTTTAAATGATTTAGAAGTAGACAGCTTTTGATTTGATGACCGTTTTGCACTCTTTTGGCATTCTCCCAATCAGCTTAATGAGCTAGTCACCTATATTGGTCCTGAAACAGTTCCTGGAGTAGCTGAGCACTTGGCTGCTTTGCCTTTGTGCTGTGGTCCAGCTCATCCAAACCATCTCAATTGGGTTTAGGCTGGGCAATGAATGGGGTTTGGCATCAGTTGACCTGGCTTCTCCTTCTTAGTCAGACAACCCTGACATAACCTGGAGGTGCGTTTGGGGTCATATGTCCTGTTAAAAACAAATATTGTTCATTCTAAGTGCAAACTGGATCGGATGGCATGTAACTGTGATCGTCATACTGAATACATGTGCCCTGAAATTTGAATAAATCACCGACAGTGTCACCAGCAATGTACCCCCCCCCCCCCCTCCCCCCCCCCCCCCCCCCCTATACATCAAACCCCCCACTCCATGCATTGGGAACCACACATGTAGCAATCCCCTCCTGACCTTTTCAGGGTCTCACAAAGACATTGAAGAAGGAACCAAAAAGCTCAAATTTGGACTCTGTAAAAATTTGTGTGGGCTCTAATCAGATGTGTTGGGTATTTGTGGTGCTGAGGCTGGTAACACTGAGCTTATCCTCTGCAGCAGAAGTAACTCTTGGTCGTCCTTTCCTGTGTAGGTCTTCAATGAGAGCGAGTTCCATCATAGCTTTTAATGCTTTTTGCAACTGCACTTAAGGATACATTCAACGTTTGTGAAATTTTCTGAATTGACTTGAACATTCCTGAGTAGTAATGGACTGTTGTTTTTTTTTTACTTAATTGAGTGGTTCTTTAGTGGAATAGTGTTATTACCTATGCATATTTGTGTACCAACCCTACCTCTGCAGAATACAAATGATGATCTCAAACACTTTAAGAAGGCAAGGTATTCCAGAACTTACATTTTGTCGGGGCATGTTAATAAAAATAATTTCAGGTGATTATCTCATTGATCAAACTGAGAGAATGCCAAGAGTGTGCAAAGCAAAAGGTGGCTACTTTAAAAAATCTAAATTATAAAACCTAATCTTTTAACACTTTTTTTTTGTTTGTTTAAAATGTAATTCTGTATGTACTTCTTCATAGTTTGAATGTCTTCAATATTAATCTACAACAGAAAAAAAATAAATATTAAAAATAAAGAGAAACTTATGATTAAGAAAGTGTGTCCAAATGTTTGGTACAGTATGTCTAAATATTCTTGGATATTAGAAACCCAACCGATGGGAATATTGCAACAAGTTAAAATGTAGTCATGAAAATTGTTTTAGGATGTACATATTTAATTCTACCTTTTATGTGCATTACAGTTTCCTCTATTTTTTATTGCTTTATATGTTTGTACATATATTGTACAAACATTTCAGAAAGAACACAGCCTTTACAATCTTAATTAATACATAAGGTTCCTTTAAGAGCCTCAACACTGGAACCGTTGGGACTTTTACCAGGGTGATTTTTCAAATGGTTTAGGCGTAGAAAAGCAACAAATGAATTTAGGACCTTCCATTTAATTCCACAAAGTGGTATATAATATGTTTATGGCAAAAAAATCCAAAGCAGAACATAGAATTAATGGTACTTTATTGATCCCATTTAATAGCTGACTATATTTTTTGCTGAGTATCAAACCCTTGAATAAACCCATGAGATTTCTAGAACAGTAGTCTCCAGCTTTAAAAAAAGAGTTGGTCCATTATTGTTAGCACAAATTACAACCACCTTGATTTTTTTTTTTTTATAAACCTCTGTAGCAATTCTTGCTGTAGCAATATTATTGCATGATGAAAAGCAACATGAGTTAGGTACAAATATAAATTTTGCTTTAGTACTGTTTATTATTATTTATGTCATAAGAAAAGGAAATTACCCTCTTTCAATTTCAAGGTTTTGCCTATCTGGGTATAACAAAAAATCATTTGGTACATAACAGGTCTTAAAATTAGGTAAATAAACCTCAGATTAACAGCAAAGAATGTATTACACTGTATTTATTAAACAAAGACAATGTCAAAATGCAGAAGGCAAATGCTAAAAATTAGTACACACCACTTGCACATGAATAATTGGTCATTAGCAAGTGTGATAATATATATGAAAAGCACCAGTTTTGGTAGTTTTCTGATCTGTAGCATTCAGGTGAGAGGTAACATACTGCCAAGTCAGTAAACAGGAGAAATGATCTTAGAGAGACAAATGTTGCTGCCCACCAATCTGGGAATTTCCATACCAATGTATAAATAATGTACAATGAGAAAGTGGAAAACAGTCACACCAAGAACAAACCGTGCAATGCTCAGGGAAATCGTTTGTTTGTCTTTTTCATGTTGTTTCCATGTCCATATTCATGTTCATGGCAGAACAATGATAAATAGACTGATTGTATATGGCTTGTTTGGAAGAGTTGCCAAGAAAATGCTTCTTCTGTCTAAAAAGGACATGGCAGCACAGTTTACATATGCAGTTTCATATGAAACAAACAAGAAGTCTTCTGTAACAATTTCCTATGGACATACCAGACCAAAGAAGAGATATTAGGCCATAATGCACAGCGCCACATTTGGCAAAAACCAAACCTTGCATATCAGCACAAACACTTCATACCAACTGGTTGGTGGTGGAGGGGTGATGATATGGGCTTGCTGTGCAACCACAGGACCTGGCACCTTGCAGTCATTGGGTCATACATGAACATGTGCATGTATGTGAACATGTATATCAGAATATTCTATAGTCAAATGCAAAGTCATCTGTGCAACAGCTGAAGCTTGGGTGAAACTGGGTCATTCAACAAGACAGTGATTGCCCTGTTGTATTTATATAGTGCTAGCATACTGTGCAGTGCTGTACATTAAATAGGGTTTGCAAATGACAGACAGATACAGACAGTGACACAGGAGGAGGAGAGGACCCTGCCAAAAGAGATCACAATCTAAGAGGTGGGGAAAGCAGCACACACTAGGTAGAGAGCACACATTGCTTGTCTCTTTTGTCAAATAATGCTACATCCTGATGTTTTTTTTTGTTTTTTCAGGTCCATTTTTAGTTTAGGTGAGTGTCTTCTTAAGCCCTAATGAGGTTAATAAAAGACAATAAGCATCAAATGGATACTGTATACAAGAATATGCTCACCTAGTTGGTCCTCCTTCCAGCACTGATTTATTGACTACAAGCATGTGCTCAGAAAAGACACTTGCAGAGTATCATTCAGAAAAAAACAATGAATGGTTTCATTAAAGTAACTATATTTTCTTAATGAAGTAGTGCTGACGACCTTTCTTAGAAATAGAAATTTCATTTCATTTTCAGCATTATATTGGTTCCCAATTTCTTGAAGATGACTTTGCCAGGCTTTGTTCTACAAACATCAATTGGGCATTGTTTTAAAAGTGCAGATTATAGAAACTAATCTTGTGTGGTGTTTACTAATATTGTCTATAGACATTCAGGCTGGTCTCCTAGTACTATCCTTTAGTTGCCAACGCAATGCAAGTTCAGTGATAAACTGATACTAGAAGTAAGTTGTAATCAGTAGTGAAGGCATGACATCAGATTTCCAAAGGAAAATAAAAAGTACAGTTTACATTTGGTAGTTGAAAAGTGACCTTGCTTTCTTTGCTCATGTGCTTTGATACAGGTGCATGTTGAGCACTAATGCACATTACAGCATCTTTTAAACTTTTAGTGACCTCAGTCCTATATGTGGGCTAAAGCTTACAGTGAAGTTAATAATGTGTCTTTGTACATTCAGTGAAAATACAATTTATTTTTTAAGATACACAATTACCCTTTGCAGTCATTTCATAATACTCAATATTTGACTTTATTCTTGTGGCTTACTGCCAACAAAGCTTTGACTGAATATCAAGCAAGAGATTGTATTTCTATTTCCTAGATTGCTGGTGTCTGCTTTTTGGTTAACCTTGACAGCTGCCCTACAAATCCTCCAACTCTCTCATCCTTGAGATTTACACATTTTTTAGACTGTGCACTGTAAAAAAATCCTTTGAGATATTTAAAGGCTACATTATTAAGGTAATTTTTTTACACACATCTAGTATTTGTTATAAAAAACATTTTTTATAATACACTGGATTTAAGTTTGCTTTCAATACCCTTATTCAAGGGGAAATTTGGGAAAGAAAAAACTATACCTTTAGGCTTTGTGTCATTACTTTTGAGAACTAATTGTAATGTAATTGTCATATGAAGTGTTCTAAAATCTCCCTATAGCCACTGTTGGAATGGGTGTGGAGCTAACTACAAGACTTAGGCTAATTAAGTGCTGTCATGAAATCATACCTATAGGTACCTTTTAAAAGTCAGGATATATCGCCACATTAACCTTGGGCTATAATCATCACACATGGACAATACCTGGAAGCATTAGAAGCTAGCCTTTCATCTCCTGTCTTCTGACTTTCTCCCCTTCTCCCTGTTTAGTTGAATATTAGGGTTTGAGCCTACCAGACTTTTTTGCATCAGTTGTTAACATTAACTCCTGAACAACTTTTGTTTTCTGTATCCGGGGGTAGAAAATTTATAATCCAGAATAATTATACGCACACAATCCTCTTTGCATTTTTAATATAATTAAGGATTACTTTTCCATTTCAAACCTCACCTGTAAATTAAAAAAAAAAAAAAGTGCAACATGACAACCTGGAGGAGTTTTGTACATCGTTGGTGTATGGAAAGCCTGCATAAAAAAAACACTCTTGTTTGATTGATTTGCTGAACTTTTTATAAAAGAGATACAGAACCTGCAACTTTCCTTAACAGAACATTAAAAGTGCATCAGATAATTATAAAAAAACAGAACCCTCCTATTCAGTAATCAGTCTGCAATGAACATGGTTGTACAAAGATTTATTCAAAACAGAAGAAAGTGGCAATCTGCAGATTCCACTTGTTTCTTTTACTGAACAAAAGTGGAGCTTGTTCAAGACAATCGTCTAGATAGGTTTTTCAAACATTTCATAAACAGTTGTAAAATTCCTTTCAATTTCTTTCATTTACTGCATGCAAATGAGGTGGAATACTTACAATTGAATTTGGACCCCTGCAAAGCATTACCTACACCATCTACCAAGTTACCAATGGCAGTGTACACTGTAGCTAAGCTACAAGTTCACTTTAAGGTAACCAGAGGGGAGCAGTTCTACTCCTACAAAAAATAAGACATGGTCAAAAATGTTTTTGTCCACTCTAACACTATGAAATTGTAAACCATCGTAGATTATTAGCAAACTGCTTTTAAAAAGACTATATTGTTTTTCAGTTCATAATTCTGAGCTTTCATTTCAGTTGACAGGTGCGTTCTCGGGCAGAAGGTTTTAAATACAACCGCTTACAGTGTATAACTTTTCAGTTTTAGTTGTTGTTTGAAATCTGCTTTATTATAATTCATTACATGCAGATGTTACTGTCGTCATTCAGATTTAGAAGATGACTCTTTTCTCGTTGGCGTTTTCATTCGTATTTTTATTTATACCGTGTCTTGCTGTGCTTTTTCACATAAGGTCACACTGAGCTAAGTGATATGTGAAACAAAACAGGATCCTGTTTAAATTGCATTACACAGGGAATATTCTGTTGAACTTGATATTAATTAACTGTTAATAACAGATGGTCAGAGCATTGTTTCAGCTAGAGCAATTTTGGATTAAATCCAATAAGTAAATCAAAGCACATAATTAAATATTCCCACACCATGGACACTTTTTTTTACAGGTGTAGTTCTGTTTTTAAAAAAAATAGGAAACAATCATGTACTGTGGATGCTTTTCTGTATTTTGTCATATGTTGTATATGCATTTAACAAGGCAATCTGAATTGCTGGTGATCATTTAATAAACCATTTGCATTTTCAGTTTACAGTTCAGATTTCTTCAAGATAGTTCCTATATTCTATTCTGTAGAGTTATGTATAGACTTCTACCTGCAGCTATTGCGGGTTCTTTACAATATTAGGTAGAAGTTTATTCAAGCCCAACTGGCTGTGTCAGTGTCAGTTTATCTATGTGTTATTAGGTTATTGATGGATTTTAACCTTGCACACTCTCTACAAAACTAAAAGAATATTTTGGTTTTGGTTGAAAGTTATATTGCCTAAAATTTGAAAACTATTCATTATCTGTGCTAAATGTTAACTTTTTTTTTTCTGTCAGCATAGGTAATATTTTTCTGCTCACTACCTGTGTCAATCTGCAGTTATAATTGGTAAATTGTTTTTAAAGCTTTAGGAGTACCAGTGATCTTCTCCAAAGTAACACACATATGACCTGGTTTATTAAAGAAGTATGTTGTTTGCAAAGTGAAAGTTTACTTGCCATGCTGACTAAAGTCATCCAACTATGTGGGGGCAAAAAACTTTTTTTTTTCTTTTTTTTTGTATGCACTTTACTGGGTATTCCTTGCAAAGTGTTTTTGGAAAATATAAAAAGTAGTAGCCCCTGGAATAACATTAGTGTATTGGGCATTGGGTGGTTTTGGTGAGTGTATCATTTACAACTGGTATAACCATTACATTTTTGGGCAGTCATAATTTAAGTCTCTTCTTGGAGCACAAAACCTTTTTTTCATACCCCCTCCACCTGCCTTTCTTTAGAAAAATTCTTAAAGGATAATCCTCATATATTTACATAACTCCATGATGATGACACAGACCAGAAGAGTCCTTCTTCTGGTGTCCTTGTCGCTGCCCTTTTTTTCTTTTAAGTGGAAGTATATGTGGGAGATGAGGAATGGAGAGGAGTTATGTAGGCAAGAGTGTATACAAAGATATGTATACTGACATGCTGTGCCCCTGCTTCATTGTATTCCTTTTAGAAAATGATCTCAATGAGCGTCACCAGGACTAAACGTACAATAATATTTACCCTTTATGTTTCCAATACCATGAATTGAAGCCTGGGTTTAAATAGCAAACAATATTTTTTCATGATAAATTTTTAGTAAACAACCACAGTACAAATAAAAAAAGGTAAAACTCATTTTTCCCCTTGTTTTTATCCTTGCATATTCTGTTACTTAACTTTTTGTACTTGTACAATTTGTCTGTGTGATCAATACATTCAATGAATTTTATATTAGGTTTGGCAATGTAATATTCCAAACTGTTCCAGTTTTAATTTTTTTTCTATCTTTTTTTTCAGAGGACAGAAATACATAGTTTTTAGTATTTGCATTTTGCATTTTAATGTACATTCATATATCTTTATCATTGCAGTTCATGTTTTTTGTCGGTAAAGTAGCAAGTTGTTAACAAGATATTTCATGTGTTTTGCAGAATACATAAAAAATGGTAATGTAAAAATGACAGCCATAGGTCTTAAAAACAACAGGCAGCATGCTCCCCTCGTGGGCAAAGTGGACTTTTTGTGGAAGACCCCCACTTTTAGTGGCCGTATACAGGTAAAGTCTATGTATTTGCATCACTGGTCATACTTGTCAGGCTGTTGACTTTTAATTCTCTTTTCTCTTGATGCACATATTTCTGTGTAACCAGTTACTTGCCACTTTTAGATTTTTTTTACATTTGTATGTATGCCCATAGATAATGACAGGAACGCATGTTGTCATGTTTATTGGGTAGTTGTGGGAATATGTTGGGACTTTATAATATTTATTAATGATTTTTAATAAAATAAATATCAATAAAAAAAGCTGCTAGCAGACCTCATTTAAAGGCTTATGTTTATCCCATGCAGTCCCTGTAAAGTAACAATGATAAAATTGTGCATGCATTAATGCAAACATGAAAAACCTTCTTACCTGAGGCTATATCAAAACCCACCATCTCTTATATGGTATTTCTTTTTTAGGCTGTTTAAGGGGGTGTATTTTTTGGTGATTGGCCAAAAGTGGACCTTACAGCAAACAGACCTTTGCAGTATCTCTATCTCAGAAGTGTTCTTGACAATATTTAAGTGGGGAAAATAGGGATGTCTTTTAAGAAAGCTCTACACATTAGTCATATTTACAACTGCTAGAAAATGCTTAAAAGATTGGTATTGGCAGTTTTTAAACGTTAATTCATTTTTATTTATTTGGCATATATGTGGCAGTTATGTGAAAATAATTAGATTTATTCAATTAAATTTAATTTATAGCTTTTCTATTGATTATTGTTTCAAATGTTTGCAGTAATGGCCACAATTTGTGCCCTAAGTTTATACTCGAGTCAAAGCAATTCAAAGCAATCTGTATGGTTAGATAAAAATAAGTATTTATATTTGGTGGGTTTATATTTGTATTTATAGGGTACATTTTCGGTACTCCAAAGGAAATACTTAAAATATATTTAAACCCTAAAAAAAAAAATGTAATCTGTTGCTGCTTAGATGTGGTAGGTGCACATTTCTGTTAAAATAGAAACATTCCTGTTGCCGATTGTGGTTGAAATCCAGTGGCCCTTCCCCTGGACTTGGCTGATATATCCAACTTTCTGTCTGTGAACTAAAAATAACTTCCCCTTATATAAAAGAGAAAATTTTATCTTTATTTACCCAGTCCCTACAGGAAAAAATGACTTATATATACTTCAATTTAATTACTGGGAGGTTTTACATGCACTGCAAAAATCTTGGTAATTTACATTGCTTGTTCAAATATGCTAAAAAATACTTAACAATTTAGGTTTACTTACTTTTAATACAAATCAAATTTTTGTTTCCTCTTTAGAACTGCTTTATAATGGATGTCACTCTTTTGGATGAGTTAGAGACACCATACTGGTGCTTCTGTGCTCCAGTACAACTACAAGAAAGCAAATACTCAGAGACCCTTTATGACTTTATGGGACAAAGCTTTTACATGGAGTACAAAGACTCAGTAGGGAAGCTCTTTGCTGAACTTACGTGGATGAAAGAATCAGAGGAATATTTCATAATAAACTTGGTCTTGCTCTTAAACACAGAAAAGTTGAACATGTACTTTGGAACAAACTACGCTGTAAGTAAACATTTTATTAAATAGATTTAGTTTTTAGTTTATGCACAAAATCTTCATTCACAAAAGAACATTAACGGTATTTGTTGTATAATTTAGTAGTTTTCATGGCTTATTGCACCAAAGGAAAGCTCTGCACGGCTAGCAATTTAGATTAGCGAATTACACAGATATAATCAAATTGAAAGTTGTAGGTCTGCCTGTTGCTAAATTACTCTAATGGAAGGCTTAGTCATCTCAGCTCATTTGACCCTTTCTCTGCAAGGGTCAATTTTTTCATTTTTGCACACATTAAATAATAAATTACTTAAAACCACACTTTGTTTCTGAAAGCAGAGACCCTGTAGAGGAAAACTATAGTAATAACAATTTCTTGAACCTTCTCATGTCAGCATTTTACCCTTCTGCACATTCTAACCCTCTCCTGGGCAGATGACTCCCATTATGGCTTGTAAATTTCCCAGATTGTGGATGCCCATTGTGCAAAGTCCGCGTAGCATTCCCAATAAAAACTTTTGGCACAACTGTGAGGTGGCATACTTGTATATTTATTATGATATCGCTTGCTAGCTGATTCAGTCTCTCCTCATGTGCATTGCTAGCCAAGGAGATGACTTGTACTGACTAGTAGTAGTACTCTACAGTCTTGGCGGGATGGGTCAGGAGAGAGTATGTGGTTCTTCCTTTTTCTAGAACTTCTTTTTTTTTAGATCCTCACAAAATGGAGGAAAGGTAGCTGTTGTAGTTTTTCCTCTGTTTTTTCTTCTGACTTTGCCCTAGTTGCTGCATTTGTGAAAACAATTAAGCAATATAACAAGTGGGAGGGCTTGCAGTATTTAGGGTTTGATGTGTTTCTTTGTTCTGTCCCTTATGAGGCATTGCAGGCTAACATGAAGTCTTTAAATCAGTAAGATTAGGTTTTGGCTTCCTATGTTTTGATATTGCTTAATTTATTGTTGTGGTATTGCATTTCAGCTGTATGCATAAGACCTTGTTCAGACCTGTGGGAAAATAAATGACAAGCCTTACCTCTCCTAGATACCTACTATCCACAGCTAGCTTTCCAGGATCATTTTCAGGCAAAAACACATTTGCAACTACCTGTATAGGTGTTTTTAGGCATTTTCTAAAGCATAGGTCAAGAAAAAAACACACAAAGTATTTACAAATCTTTTTAGGCGTTTTCAAATCTATGCAGGCAGCAGAAGTGACAAACCACCCCTGGACACTGCACGGATAATGAATAGATCTACTTGATCCAATGTTCACCGGTTTTTGCAAGTGTTTTTGAGCTGTAAAACCTCTAAAAAACACTTAAAAAAACCTTAGGTCTGAACATGGGTTAGCTATAACATGCATTTTAAGGGCCATGAGCACAGAAGGGATGGATACTAAATTTTATTTGATGTTTTGGAAAAGCAATGCAAAGACCTTTTTTTTTTTTTTTCCTTTTAGGATTCACCTAACTGAACCAAGAAACTAGAAGATGAACTGTAACTGTATCCGTGTGTCCAAAATAAATAATATAAATATATGGTACAAGATCTTTAATAAAATTCAGTTTTCATTGTAAAATGAGAAACACTATGAGTAAATATTACAGACCTGGGAATAGTTTAAAAAAAAAAAAATAAATAACTCGTATTCTGGGTATATCAAGATGTCTCCTGTGCTCTGCAATGTTGAAGAGCAGCAGCTGCAGTGAATGGTACAGGGACAGTGCCTAAAATAACCAATTTTTTCACTAATAGAGTGAAGGGAATCTTTATTCTTAAATATAATAAATACCACACAACTCTGTTCACTTGGTTTTGTACTGGATGGCAGATAGTAAAATAATTGTTTGTGGCTTGTTTTGAGTTTTCAATATGTTGGTGTAGACCGCTTTTTAAAACCACATCTTAGTGGTATATCTTTTGTTTCATGTTAGTATTAGAATGCAGTTATACTTTAGAAGCCTCTTTTGGGAGCATACCTTAATTAGCAGACAGTTCATATTTAAAAGATTATTCAATATATGCCACGCAAACACAAAAAATGTAATAACCATTATATTTTGTTGGCCATTTCTCTGCTCTAAAAGTGTTTTGTTTATGATGTTTTTCTGACTACTTTTTGACAGTGTGTTACAACTGTATACAGGGAGTATAATAAAAATGTGCCAACAAAGATTTGTTTATTTTTTTATAGTATTAATTACACATTATTTATTATTATATTAATATATTATTAACTGTGCCTTTAAAGACAAACAGAAGTAAGTGTGTGTGTGTGTGGGGGGGGGGGGGGGGCTACTAGTCACTTGTATTGCTTTAAAGGTCAAGGTGTTCTTTTACCTAGAAGCAAACAAAGGTGGTAACCTTTTTGATAAAAAAATAGACCTTTTTGAGAAAAAATTTAAAATTTAAACTATAATCAACAAAGAAATTTAGTTCCCAAACATTGAACACTAAAAATAAATTATTGAAACACCTTTTTTGTGTAGCACCAAATTAAACAATTTAGTGATATGCTGTACTCCTAAAATACTGATGGATAATCAAAATTTCAAAGACACAGAAAATGTAGACTTAAAATTGTACATCAATTCTTTATATAAACTGCAAGGGCTGCCAGCAATTATAGTAATTGTGGTAAAATTAATATAAACAATTCACATAGCCCATATCCAGCCAAATAGATACTTTAACACTTCACTGTTGCTTAGCAAATATATAAGATTTTTGTTTCACTCACTAAATTTTGGTCATTCAAGTGCAAAAATACAGGTGCCATAAGGACCTTTGTATGCAACATCCTCTGAAAGGATGTCATATGAAAAAGTACCACTCCCTGTAATTGTCTATTTATACATTTTATAGCCAGCACTCAAAAAAATGTCTGAATTCTTGTTCAACAAAAATTTACAGTGTTGCAAATGTATTCTCTTTTCAATGCATTTATCAGATAAAGTTGAGGTAGGGGTTCAATATAACAACTATATTGCTAACCATTCAATTATTACATATACACAGTTTTTAATAACAATAAACAGACAATGATCGTTTAATATACACTGGGGAACGCATTTTTGTTGAGTTAGATCTTACACTTGTTTTTTTTACTAATCTTGGTGGAATCCGTTCACCTTGCTCATCACTGACTGCACTGAAAGGGTCTGAGACACTCCATTTTGTTTTCCATTCTAGTTTTTAGTTATAAGAGATAGACGTATTACTTGTTTATTGTTCTGCCAAACAAGTGTCCTTGCTGACATCTGCTAAATTCAGATATTGCTGACAATTATTGAATAACAAGATGTCTTGTACGTGTCTGAAACAATGTAGCAATGCAGTTTTGTATTAGAACAAGGATACTATTATCTCTCCACTGTGGTAAATGAGCATGCACAGTGATATTTTGTTATGTTATAAAAACTAGATGTTTGTTACAATAAAGTTGAAGATTGCTTGATACCATACAAGTGTATGCGTCGTTGAGTGATTCTTTCCGGGCGCGCCTGTTCTGATGCACTGAGGGGCACTGGGATGGTGAGAGATCTTAGAGGAATAGAGCCAAGAAACCTGCAGATCCTTTCATGCACCAATGCAGAAAATGCACTCTGATGCTCATATTGCAACAAGAATTTTGTAGCTCTCCAAGAGTTTCTGGACAATTCCTGTGTAATTATTTGCTCGTGTGTTTCCAAGTCCAAAGTGTTTCCAAGTTTTCAAAGTCCTTGACAATGGCTTTGAATGATAACCAAGCATTCTTTTCGACTTTTGACATTGTCCTGATAAAATATTCATCTTTGATGAGCTGACGAATCTATGGACCATCAAACACGCCGTCTCCTTCAGTTGACAACGTTTTAACGAAGTGCTTCATCAGACATTTCATGTGCTTTCATGTGCAGAGGGGGGAATATCATATTCTTTCTATCAACAAGTGGCTCATGTAGAATATTTGGATCACCTGGTTTTAGGGCAGATTTTGGAGGCCAATTCCTTTCCACCCACTGCCTCACGAGCTCTGCTGTCCCACATGCACAGGCAACAGGGATACTTGGTATATCCGTGTTGCTGACCAGGAAGGAAGCATACCATTTTAAGGTTAACACAGATGACCCAATTGTATTGGTGATATTGCAACAACTCAATGACTGTCTGCATATTCTTCACAAAGAGAAACTGAATGGCCAATTGGGACTGACCCAAATATATAGCCATTGTGAAGGAGGACACACTTTAAGCTCCGCTTTGAGCTATCAAAGCTCAGCTTTGAGCTTTGAGCTAATAGTCTCCATTCAGTTGAGTTATAGATTGGAATTCCCGGTTCCTCCATTAAACCTGGTATGTTATGGCAATACACAAAGTCACTGTCAGTTCTAAGGCACTGCAGAAATGCAATTTCTCTAGTTTGAAAGTACGATACCTCCCTTCCCTTTTCAAGTAAGTTTTCTCACCCAGTCTTGATCCTAGGAGTACTGAAGCCTTCTTTGATAGTGCCAAATCACTCATCTCAGGCTGATCAAATCCCCCGCGAACAGAGTCCTATTTCTTTTCAAACTCTTCATCATTGTTGTCACCATAATCCTATTCTTCAGGAGAGTATTGAAAACCGGCACTGCGATTTCATCTGAATGAGCCACTGGGCATATAGCCGATGGTAGACTAGGATACTCTTTTATATTTTTTTTTTTTTTTTTGTGATATCCTAAAATTTTCACTATGCAAAAGTTACAGTCACTGAAATGATCGCCTCTCTCACCAAACTGGGAATGGTGAAACTGCCACAGATATATCAAAATGAATCAGGGTTGTTTAGGCACTTATGACGAGAAAAAGCAGAGCCAGACATGATCTGAAAGAAAGGAAATATGTGTAAGTAGAAAAATAAATTTTGCTTATTCACTACATAGAGCAGCGCAAAACCTCTGACCACACTATCTTGCATGTAAATGAATAGCCTATACAAATCCACGCTACAGTAATCGCATTAATATAAGCGGTAGAGATAAAACCTGACGTGATAGTAGAAAACTAACTGCACTTTCAGAATCAGCATACCTATTTTAGTGTAAATATGCTTAAAAATTGGTCAACAAAAAATTGGTTCAAAATTGTTCCCAAGTGTTATTTAACCCCCCTAGAGTTCTAATTCTGCCTGTATTACATGCATTACATTTTTTTGCATGGAAATTTATTTTACATATATTTATTAAATATAATAAATATATGGAAATTTATTTTACATATATTTATTAAATATAATAAATATAAACTTTAAAAAAAACAAAAAACTAAAATCTGGTAAAATAAAAACGAGTTAAACATGTAAGTGTACAGTAGCATATATAATATAATTATATGTATATTATATCATGATTTCTTTGTATTGGACTCAATACAGCTATTTTGAATTGAATCCAATACAAAATTATTTGAATTTCCCGACGCTCCCCTCCCCCCCCTGCACCGACACGCATGCACCAACATCATCGGGAAACCAGTAGTTATTCCTAAAAAGTTCAGGCCTAAAATATTAAACAACAAATTTCCATGTAAAACAATGTACCGCGTTTGACATAAATACTTAAAATACATAATATTTTTAGATTTGACAGTGAGAAGCCACTTAATACTGCCCCCTTCATTTTCTGTTAGGTTGCCACAGGTAGATGCTATTTGTAGCAGCAGTTAACTGTCCTGAAAAGCTGCAACCTCATTGTAACCTCACCACCAGTCTGAGCATAGCCTAAGGTTTAGTTCACATTAGTGTTTTTTCAGCATTTTTCTGGTCTAACTCCTTACAAAAAATTAACATTGGAACAAATAGAGAAATAAAAAGATGAGGATTAAAACAACATAACCATATTCCTAAAGTTTTGGGACTTTTACTGGTGGCTTTACCGACAATTAGACAAACATCATAGACAAAGATCATTTTTATTAACATTCTAAAATGTTAGAACAATAAAATGCATGGGTATGATATACATTTGTTAGACCAAATACAATTGATCCCTCCAAAAACACATCAATGTATACCAAAGAGATCTTTCAATCATAGTAGTAAATAGTTGGGGGTCAGGGTTTGACACATTTCGCAGTATCAACTGCTTTATCAGGATTTATGGTACACTACAAATCTAAAACTAAACTAATAAATAATAGATCCATCAATACATGATTTGCTTAATTAAGGGACAGGCTGTTTTTGTATTTGGTCAGAACCAGCAATACTTCTATTGGAACAAATAGTTCCATCTTTTGTCTTCTGTTTTGGGCAGTAGCATTTGCTGCTCGTTTTTTTCAGAAGCTACAGCACATTTACCACCCCAGCCACCTCCATAGAACTTGGCTTTTTTTTTTCCACTTGCAAATGCCTGATGATTATTGCATGTTATCACTCCCAGGTGTAGCAGTTGTTAGTAACTACTTGGTGGTGGTAAATGCCACAGGTTTTTTTTTTTTTTTTTTTACACTAATGTGAACTGCATACTACATTGATTACACTATTATACTGCACCTAATTAGAAATGTGTGGAATTTCAAGGTGACAAAGCGTGTGACAAAGTGTGAAAAAGCCCTACCACGTTTTTACAGAAGAATCACTACAGTGCACCTGAGAACTGAAATGAAGCAACTCTTGTAATATCAATGACCTTTTATGTGGCTGAGCACTTTTACTTCCCAGAAAGCAAACAAGTACCTTTAAGGGTTAATGCAAAACAAAGCAAGGAATTGTTATCTGTATACTTACAATTGTGTACTAGTGAGGATGCATTGCTGATTTAGAGAGTGCCCTGAAACAGAATGATTTATGTTCAATGTAATACACTGACTGACAATCAATACAGGGAAGCTGTTTCCAGCACAGCATATGCTATTTTCCTTGAATTAAGAAGCTGCATAAATAAAGTAGACTTGTCACAACACAAGCCTTCAAACGAGAGAGGAGGTTTCAAAACTGGATAATATTTATATTGCATAAGCCAAATCATTATACCTGCATTTAAATTAGGACCGTTTAATGCAAATTTGACTGTGATAGAGAAACAAGGGGTCCTTTCAGAAATCGTGAAATAAATCAAGGTTTTCAGTATCCTAGTTTGCTGTTTATTATGTTTACGCATACTTTTCCCAGCATTTTAATAATATTATTATTAAACAGTATTTATATAGTGCTAACATAATATGCAGCGCTGTACATTAAATAGGGGGTGACAGACAGATACAGACAGTGACACATAATACATTTATATTCAGTTCATAGGCTTTCAAACTAGGCAGTGATGTATGCAGCTTTTACAATTTGTTGGATTTTGTAGAAATAGACAGACAAGACTGGCAAACTTGCAGAAGCTAGAAAACTAACATAGCAAGAGGTTTGCATTACTACTAATATTGTGTAGCACTATTCCAGTACTGTGCTAACCCTTCATATTTTTAATAATAACTTTTTCTCCTAAATGTCACATTTGTACTTAAAATACAGTAAATTTAAATACAATTAGTAATTTTCAAGGGCAAGGAAAATCTGTTTCTAAAATAGCTTAACATGAAAATGCTAAAGTGATCTGAGAATGTGACAAATACATTTTGTTATTATATTGTAAAATAGCTGGAGTTTGGGATCTATGCTAAGTATTGCAAACCATTTAAAATAGGCTTTAAGGGTTTTACTCTCTCTTTTCCCTTTAAAACCTTCATTGTAATCATGTGTACCAAACTGTAACATGACATGACTCCAATGGCCACACATACATGATAAAGTAATCAAGGATGTGACAAACTACTGCTTTAGAAAATTTAAATATATCTTCCTGTTCCTTGGAGTATTTTGGCAAAGGTCAAGCAGGTAATGGTGGGATGTAATATATGACCAACTACCAGGGGTTGCTGCTGGTGTATTGTGAGGCCCACTTCCATTGCCAGTCTTATTTTGACCTGATGATGACATGTCAACAGTCAAAATATGAGAAAAATTGGTGAGCATGGTGGCTTAGAGGTTAGCACTCTGGCCTTTGCAGTGCTAGATCTCAAATCTCAGCATCTCAGGACACTTTCTGCATGGAGTTGGCAGGTTTCCCCTGTGCCTGCATGGGTTTCTTGTGGGTATTTCGGTTTCGTCCCACATTCCAAAAACATGCAGTTAGGTTAACTGGCTTCCCCACAAAATTGACCTTAGACTATATGAAAGACATATAACTCTGGTAGGGACATCAGATTGTGAGCCCTTTTGATGGGACAGCTGGTGTCATGGCGATGGATTTTGTAAAGTGCTGCATAAGACGTCAGCTATATAAATATTGTGTAATAATAATAACTAAAATAAAAACAAAAAAAAATATTAGCAACAAGTAAAATTTGAGGTCAGCTGGCTATGAAGAAAAAATCTGTACTGTCTCCAGTAAAGGACAGTACATGTCCCATTTCCACCCACTGGGTGGATGTCTTTCAGGCCACTCACAGTGGGGTGTGTTATCAAGTAGTAAGATGGTCAGGAGGATATGCATGAGTGTTAGCTCCGCTTCTGATTATTACTACTTATTAAGACTACCAATCCCAACTCACATTAACATGGGAAAGCTGTTCCACTCATTAATATGTATTAATATGTATTTGCTCAAGTATTTTGTGATGAAGTACATTTCTCCATCTTGTTAGTCTGGGCGAAAGTCACACAGCTAATAAGTAGCTTTTTGGCATGCCAATGCAAACTGCACTGCACCTGGCAAATTCATTCACATTTACTGCTTTGCACATGAGCTGAATTTGGTGATGAAGGAATTTCTGAAGTGGTGTTACCTTGGCTTACATGATGTTTTGGCCTTGGTTAGAAAGGTCTGTGCCCATTTCAGCAAATTCTTCTGCCATGTTTTGTAATTATGTAGTTATGTAATGCTTAGCTCATGCTTTGTTTATATTACTTTAAGTATTTGAAAAATGTATATTAGCTTTTCTAGTATACCTGGAAATATACAGTACTCACTGCTTGCTTTGTTATAAATCCAAGTATTCTAAAAAACCATGCCTAAACTGCCGTGTAACTCGGGAAAAAACACTGTTTGCCTTTGAAGCTTTCGTTTCTCATTTAAAAGATATTTCTGATAGCTTCATAATAATATTCCATGTTTTACTAAAACAAGAAAGGCAACCAGAGAAAGATACATGGGAAATTATGCAGAAGAGATCTCATCACAATAATGAGATCATAAGTAGATCATGCAGAAAGTGTTTATGGAGGGAAGAGGAATTTCTGAATGACAGTAATAAATGAAGAGGAACGGGCAGAAGGAGAAGAAAATTAATCTGAAACAAGCTGATGATCAGCAGGATGAGCTAGATCATGAGCTAAATGTCTGGAGGAACAGAAGAAGCAATAGAAGAAATGAGAAAGAACATAGAAGGCAGTTAGTGTAAATGTTTACATGGTGAGCTAAGGAAAATTTTGTGGAAATCACTAACCTTATAGAAACTGGTTAAAAAAGGATGCATGATTTCTTTATTACAGTGTAAGGCATCCATTACTAGTTGCACCACAAGGTAATGGGAGGGAAACCAAGCTAAAATGAGGAGCAGACAACATTCACAGGGATCAGCAATAAAAATCCAAGCTGGCAACATAAATACTCTAAAAAGAATGCAAACAAAATATGAAATAGTCCAAATCAGAACTATTGCCAGATAAAACATGATTCCTTTATCCAGAATTAACAGGTCGTTGAAAAAACAAGTAGGTAGGTAATAGGTCATTTCAAATATGTATTCCCCTGTCTGTGCTGAATTTATCATTTTAAATTTTTTACTTGATTTAACTTGTAGGGAATCTTCATATAGTGTTTGCTGTATAAATAAAATATTTTTTATTTAATTATATTTAGTATAGAGTTATGCATGCTAAAATTTTTGATTGTTTAAATGCAGACAACAGCCAATCCTGTCTTTAGTGAGGGAAATTAAAAAAAAAACTTTTCAGTGCCCCTTGCCACGTCTTCTTCTATTGCATTGACCACACAATCCTGGTATTTTCAGATATGGGACATCATATTACTTTCTCTGAGTGCTTAGGCCTGACTGGCCAATACCCAGGCCTGAACACTGTAACACAAAAAAGGGGGTGACATATTCAACCCTGTGTAGGCTTCAACGTGCTCCAACATAGTGACTACAGAGGATGTTTTGTGGTGGTTACAGGGGAGAAAGCAATAGAATGTTGTAAAGGTGCTTATAGGAGGGGCATGGGATGGGCAAGCAAGAGGCTCTGACACTTTACCCTCTATGAGCAAAGTTACAGTCTTTTTTTAATTAAAATATCTCTATTATAAATCTATAGTAGAGAACCCTTTGCACCAAAAAAAAAATAATTACCAACAGCTGAAAAATACAAATGGTATTCAGCAACACTGGTTAACTTAAATTGTGGTTCATAAAAAATATTAGGTACAGCAGCAAAAACATAACTTGAAAGACTCCTTTAAATTCTACTTTTTTCACATCCTGATTTTTTTTTACTAAATATGAATGTTTCCACAGAATTACTTGATAACATTATTTCTTTAATTTTATTTGCAGAAATAATGTATCTCTTGTATTCTTTTAGATGTGTCTGCTCATTTCTGTGCAATAAAACTGACCGACCAGTGCTAAACAGGGAGGAATCTGCTAATCGGTGGTTTCATTGTACAGAAATAAGTCGGATGTCTAAAGGGATGCAATCTTTCATGTACATTGGTGAGTGGATTTCCTGGATTTGTAGTTTAATGGCCCTTCCTTTGCTTCCTTGTATCCAGGGAAATGCTGGATAACTCCTTTCACTTCAACCTTGTTTTACAGCAAATAAGATAGGGACTTTATAAAAACGACTTGAAAATTATGAGGATAAGCTACTTTTGGGTCATCTTTTTGTATTGTAGTAAAATTATTGAGCGGTTTCATATTAGACATCAATACTCTAGTTGTATCTGATAGCAATAATTGATCGCAACATTTTCAGGCTTGATATTTTGAACATATTTGCTTTTTTTATGTTGTGTTTTTTTTTCAGTATGAGGATCACTTATATCAGACAGCCAAAAATCCAATAGGAAAGTCCTGGAGATAATGTGTTCAGGCTTCTTCACTGTTTTTTTATCCATTTTGCAAGAAGCTGTCTTCAATCCAGTATTTCAATCTGCTTTTAAAAAATGATTGAGATTATGGTATGTCATTTTAAGCACCATGAAGTTCAAGCTTGACAACTTTTTACATTTTTATCTGGTGCTCTGACATCATATCCCACATTTGTAGCTTATCAGTCTGCCCAGACACACTTTTTGCTGTCCAGGTCTCCAGATATTTGTAGTTACATAATATTCCAAGTACAATTGATCATAAACAAAATATGACTTGTTCCCTTTAATATTAATTCCCTTTTAATATTAAATTTGACCAAAGGCTGAAATCATCCAAAATTATTTGTGTATATGCATAAAGATATATGAGATAAAAGGAAAGCAGTTGATAAAGTAAATTAAAGTGACCAAGTAGTTGTAATGATCATATTATTTAAGTAGTCAGGCTTTGCTAGACAATATACTTTTGCCAAGAGGAAACCTAGAATTCTCAATCGTAAAATTGATTTACTGAATATTGGTCACCATCATAATTATTATCAACATCTATTACACAAGACAAAAGATACTTCATAGATAATTCAGCTTGGGTAGAATTAATGCTCTACTTCTTGTTTGCTTTCACTGATAGCCAGCTGTTGGACACGCATTCTTCTATAGGCAAGAAGACATGGCTTCTCCAATAGTAACATGAATTTCTGCATTGTCACAATGTCCAAAAAAATAGCAACACAAGTAGTGAATACATTTTGTGGCTAACTGAAATATATTCTGAAGTGAATAGGCTTTCCTTTGGTATGCATAGAATTAAACTTTGCAGCAAGTCTAACAGTTCTGCACCAGAGCAGAATTTATTGATCTTTGGGGGGTCTAAAGACTGATTTGCACCCCGCTACCTAGCTTTTGCACCATCATATTCTTTGCAGGAAGAGCACAAGTTAATTTTAGGTTCAACCCCTGTCATTGTGGAACCCTTTGGATCATGTTCCTGGGCTAAACGTCTTGTATATTTAAATGTTTTGACCACGTCTTTATGATGTCACCCAGTTTGAGCACAGGTTCTCACCAACACTGAACTGGCCACATAATCCCCAACCTAAGGTAATCTCTTTATTTTTTTACAGTAAAAAAAATAATAGGTAATTTTACAGTACCTTTTATTTTTATTTCAAACCATATCTTAACCTATAAACATACCTAAAATATCATTGTTTCACTTTTTTAAGGACACTCCTGCATTTACCTTTGCATTTCAGGTACTCTCTGTTGCTGGAAGTGTTCTTAGCCTAATGAAAAAATAATGCAGCTTACCACATCTGAAGACTGGAAAACTGTGATATATTTAATTTTGTTCTTTAGTTTGGATCTAATTTAAAGAGTAACTAAATTCTAAATAAAAACATAGCTTTGCTAGTATATTCTCATTTATAAAAAAGGATTACGTTTTTATTCTGTTTTTAATTTTCTTTTGCACAATTTTGCACTTTTGCATCTGTGCACTCTTCCTTTCCCTAATGTGGTCATCTTGGCATTCAGAACCACTCCGAAATGTAGTTATTCCCTTTTTTTCTCCCTCTGGTAAATAATTGGACATTTCAGTTCAGTTTCTGGCTGTATCTATCTCCTGTTTATACTATCCACACATTTAAATGTCTTCCACATCATCAAATTGTGCAGAACAGGAACTATTGAAAGTATTGTCAGGCTTCAGAGAAGAAATATTTGTCAACAGGAAGTGCGTTAAAATGGAGTACCATACTATTGTTTCCACTGAAGTGGCAGGTGGACTCTGAAAACAGTGCTGCTTTTAAGACTTGTTAGAGCATTTTAAAAAATGAAATTGATGGTCCAACGTTAGATAAAGTAAAAATTGACAAACTAATATTAGGAGTTCTGCTTAAATGCTGCTATAACTTTACAGTTTTTAGATTAGAAGTGAGATATTTATTCTTCAATACAATAAAAGTAAAAACAAAAGCATGTCTTCTTTTACTCATAATATATGCATGCATATCTACAATGCAAACATACAGAACTTTGCTGCCAAAAACTACAAAAAAAAATAGAAATGTTCCTAGGGAATATTTGGAAATTGCAGAAGAGGCAAAGCTTGGCAGATTTGGACATTGAGCACCTTACATGTTATAGGCCTGAATGATGAATATAATCTTACTTGCTTTATGGGTCAGTGATCTAACTTCCAATTTGTTTTTCCAGACTCCGAATATGATTGAATATCCCTTCTTGTCTGGAAGACAGCTAGAATTACTGTGTTAGAATGACAGGCGTAACTGATTTGTTTTTATGTTACATGTCCCTCTATACTGGCTTCTCAGTGTTGTTTCCGGATTTTGAAGCAATGGCTTTGGTATTTTTAGGAGTAAATGATTTTTTTGGGAATTAGTAATGTTCCACACATATATTGCAACTCTTTAAGGTTTAATAAAAGTTTATGGTAAATTATAATTTTTTTTTTTATTTTTGTATAGATATGCTTTTGTCTCTAGATTAAGACCCTTATTCTCTTCCAACTAACTTCACTGTGTATAGTTATTGAATTATTCATAAAGATTGGTAGTTGGATGCATTTTCCTATCTTGCCATCTTCTTGTGCCTGCGGTTGACATATGTCAGTGCTAAGATGATGAATTTATATAGTGACCATGGCTGCAGCATGCACTATGTGTAACCTAAATATGATTAGCAAATGCAACATATGCAGTGTTTTTGCATAGTAAATTAATCCTATGATGAATGTAATTCTTTTGACTTCTAGGTGCAACAGCCAACTAGTAGTGTAACAGGCCATATTCAGATATCTTTGATAGGCTCCTGTTATCAATTAAAATGTAAATACTATATTCATCTTCACTTGGTTTTGGTCACAACACCTTATATATATGTATATAACCTTGAGAAGTAGGTAAAAAAAGAACAAAATATTATCTTACTAGGTACAGTTTATTTGTACAATTTAAAGCCACAGAGCTCTTGCAATCTTCTAGAAGAACTTGTGAAAACATATGCTTGCAATGTGTTTTGATTATGTATTTGTACTGGAATACAGTGATTCTTTTTAGTAAATATTTTTTTAGATTTTAAACATAAGAGATATGTTCTAAACAACATCAACAACATTTCCAGGATGTATTTCCAATTTCTCTCCAACCCACAATTACTGGATGTGAATAATACAGCCAAATATTGCTATGTATTACAAAGCAGAAGTACAAACTGAAGTAACTGTCAAAGTGAGACTTAAGCTGCGTACACACATGCAATTTTTGTCGTTGGAAAGGATCTTTCACGATCCTTTCCAACGACAAGGGAGTGCACGATGCATGAACGGTGCTGTACATACAGCACCGTTCGTCCATCGTCCATGGATCCGGCAGGTCGGTCGTCCGGACGATGGACGACACCGACTGTACACACGGCAGATTTTCGCCCGATAATTGGCTGATGCCGATTATCGGGCGATAAAAATCTGAGGTGTGTACGTAGCTTTAGAATGATAGAGATCCAACATTACATAAAGTATCATTACTGTTACTATATACATTACTATATCCTGGGTTCTAATTATTTCTGTGTGAGTTTAAAAATCCGCTGCCACAGGTGGTGAATTCCTTTGTGTATAATATTGCCACAAATGAGTTTGAGTTGGTAAGCCATGCATAATTATAAATTAATAGCAGAGTAGGCAAGTTAAAGTTAAAGTAAGACAAATATGGATAATGTAGCAATGAATCAAATGGTGGTGGGTTACCTGATGAGGCAAGATAGTAGTGTCATGCAAGGAGTCAGATAAGTGGTAGGCAGATAATGTTGCCTAACGAGGGAGAGGGGACTGCAGCCTTCCTGTGTAAACGCCCAGGGAATCCCAGGACCCACCTTAAGAGCACGAGGGAGGCAGCGTCCCGGGACTCCCAGCGCACATGCATGTGAATAGAGAAAGGGATGGTTCCCGCCCGCCAAACGGACTCACTGCTATCGAAAGATATCCCAGTCGGGGACACCAATGAAAATGGTGTGTGCGCCATCATTCGATGGCAGTGAGTCAGTTTGGCAGATGGGGACCATCCGTGGGATCCACTACTACAATACTGTTTTCTCTCAATACTTCCTACAGAAAATAATTTAAGCAGGAAAATCTTTTGCATTGGTATTAGTGTAAAAACCCAGTCATTTTAAACTAGTTAGGTGAACAAACTTTACTCATTTAGGGGCCTTTTAAAGTAGGGAATCTGACATTCACTGAAACATTCCCTTGAGGATCAATTACTGCCACTAAAACAGGTGGACCTGGAAGATACACCATCAAGTAATGTTTTCAGTGTATGTCAGATTTCCTACTTCATAAACAGATTCCTTCAATTGTTTTATTTATTTATTTTGTACGTAGTATGTTACATAGTCCCCTCATTGCTTTACATTTACAGTTATTGCAAAAGCACTGTTCATGAAAACTGGGTTGCTTGTTCACTAAAATAATGCACATGCAGATTTCTTTGAAATATTCTTATCTTATTCTTCTCTTATTAAATGTCACACAAAGACAAGACCTGCATTAAATACTGATACAGAATGAGTAAGAATAGCTGGGTTTCAGTAGCAGACAAGGTTTATTTTCTGTAATCATGAAAGGTGAATCAATGTTCTTCAGTCTCAGAAAATTGAGTACTTTAAAT
This sequence comes from Pyxicephalus adspersus, assembly GCF_032062135.1. Classification (NCBI taxonomy): domain Eukaryota; kingdom Metazoa; phylum Chordata; class Amphibia; order Anura; family Pyxicephalidae; genus Pyxicephalus; species Pyxicephalus adspersus. The sequence continues at coordinate 53,034,168 of NC_092862.1, read as the reverse complement.
TAATCTGGCCATATTTTAAATTAAATACTAGTCCCCGGGGCAAGGATTCATTTGTGACTCTAGTCAAAAAAAATTAATTATTTCTACCAAGAACTGACCTCATACCTCTTAAATTTGTCTCCTATGCCCACTACACAGCTTTTATTTATTGCTGACAATGATTAGTTGTAGAAGTGTTAAAGAAAGGTTAGTAATATGTTTAACTATTAATTGAATTCATTTTATGTTCTTTTTTGGAATGGTATAATGTTAATTTGGACTTGTAAATCTATATTAGAACTGTTTAATGTTGGCAAAATTATCAGTCTTTCACTAACTAAATTCCTGGACAGTACCCAGTGGACTTAGTCTGTTAATTATGACCAGCTTCTAAGGTTTCATATGCTAAGAAACTGTTCTGAGTTGGAAGTATATTTAATGTGTATTGATTTTAAATAAACTAAACGTTAAAACCATACATTAAGTGCTTCTACATTTCCTTGTTTGAAGCCACATTGAACAATTTATGGACTAAGATTTGCCAGACTGGAATGTGAAATTGTATAATTAGACTGGTTTTCAAGAGACACTTGTTTGATATCTCAATAAAATTGTATGACATATTTTAAATTTAAGAATAGTTTTATATTATGTAAGACTGTTTTTTAAAACAAAGATTTTCACCATTTCACTAAAACACATAATTTCACTGTATTTCAAATACCTAAGAAAATAGTATTAGTACAATTTTAAACAAATGAGGGCTTTTAAACACTGTAAACATTATTAGGAAAAATGGATCAGAGGCCTTGTTCTATTGAATAGGGTGCCAAGAAGATCAGCGTTTTGAAATTGAGAAAGGGAAATTGTTTGCCTATAATAAGCACCCTTATTCAATACTGAAATATATTGTGATAGATGGCTAAAAAAAGTAAACATTTACTTTGCACAATATGGTCACCTAAATTCCTGCTCCCATACAGTCATCTTTTCTCGCTCCTGCACTGCTCCATTAAAGGGAATTATTTATGGGGATATGGATAAACATGTAAATCGCTGTGTTGTGACCAAGTGGTTGGTCAAGCGCTGTCATATAGAGGTTGAGGATGGCTGTGTAATGAATGTAAGCTGTTAGGTCATCATACAGCTTACAGAGGGTGTTCTTTTTGTGTTCCTGGTGGGGAATAAAGTGGCACTGGGGCAAGAAAAGTACATGTTTCTTGATGCCCTGTATAGGTTGCTTTTAAAGTGAAACTCCACTTTTGCTGAAAAAACAATGCATACCATGAAAGTAAATTATGTTTTAAAAAGCCTGCCTCAAGCTGCTGCCCTAATGAAGCAACTTGTGACCAGAGGTGGAGAAAAAAAAGGGAATAGTGGGCCTGCAAAAATGCAGTAATTAGGAAACTAAAGAGCTTCATCTCCTTTTGTCCACTGTCTTAAGCAAATGTGCTCATCATTTATCATGTTTTGGCACTACCTGCCTATATACTATTAGCTTTTCATTATTTGAGATTACACTCTATCCAGACCCACACATTACATACTTTAGGTATTTTGTCTACTCAAGTCATATTGTTTATTTGCATTGTAGTAAAATGACTACCTTTATACTGATATAGATTATTTTTTCTGTTATGTTTTATTAAGGAATAAAAGGACACTGGTTATCTCGCTTTATGGTATTACAACATTCTTTCAACCTTTTTCAGCCTTTTATTAACAGTGAATGTGTGTACCTTTTTGTACTGATTCTTGCAGAATAATTTCCTTCTTTTTCCCTTGGTTTATTTTGTGTTGTGATTAGTACACAAAGAACCCATCAAAGTGGTCTAATAAACTGCACATTGATTTTGAATGGCTTGCCAAATCACATATTTGTGTTGCACTGTAAATCAAGTGTGTTGCGTTGAGCTTCCTCGGTGCTATACAAAATTAATGGTGCTACACTTTGCATCATGCCTTACTGTGCTTTGCAGCAAGGTGCATTACCTAAGCTCACAAGTATGAATAGGTTGTTACCTTTATATGTAAGTGGAGCTGCCAGCAATATGCTGAAGGGCAAACACTTTGTGTAACCTGCAAATCTCTGTATTAGATGACTAGACCAAGGCCGTTAATCAGCCTCCTTTCAATAATAAATCCTAATCATGCCATTCAACTGTAAAAGGCCAGAGCTGTTCACTGGTCTCTGATACTTTTGCATTTACAGCAATAAACCAGGTAGTGCTGGAGCCTAATGTTAGTTTGTGCAGAAGTCAAATACCTGGGTTTAGCCTGGCCAGGAATTCATGTAACTCCAAGCAGACATTAAAAATTACCTGAAGAGTAACACAGGCAGTTGCAGGTACCATAAACTAAAAAAGTAATATCTAGTATTGCAGAACAACCTATTATCTTTCATTGTTCAATCTACCCTGTAGTGAGGAAATCTGATTGCTATTGCTTTCCACTTTTTGAACATAATTGCTCTTTGCACTTCTTCTGCATTGTTTTTCATGACTGCAGACTTTATTATTTCTGCACCATCTGATGACAAATCTGCTTTCCACAAACTATTCAGAAAACAAACTACCCATGTTTCTACCAGCACAATGAAAGCAATCAGGACAATAGGACCCTAAAACTCCAATTTGAAATATACAGGTTTTTGTAAGGTAAATTATAAAAGACAACACAAAATATAATAGTGTATTTTCAAACATTATGTTGATGCCTGCAATATAAAGAAAAAGGACATTTTTAGTGTTCTAACTTGTAAACTATATTGCTCAGTGCCGAAGTCACCTCCAGTGAATGGGACAATCCCCAAACAAAAATAGTATGGTTAATTATAATCAAGCAAAGCACCAGTGCTGATGGACCATGAAATTGGACTCAAGGACATAAACCTATTTGTGGTGCAATATCAGATAATATTGTGCCCCAGTATTTTCTTGCTTAGCAGCTATCGTGCTTCAGTTGTGTTTTATGACCAGTCAGTGAATAATGTTGTATGGAAGCATATTGTTTAAGTCTGAACTGCTAGGCATCTAAAATTGTGACATTGTAAATACACAACATTTGATTATTTTTTTAATGTCTAACTGTATATATGGTTGTATATATCAGAGTACTGGATGGATGAAAATGTGAATCAATTGGCCAGTACAACAGCTTACATATATACATTTTAACTGTCCAATTAGGTATTTGCTGGGGTTTAAGTAAATTTTCACATCATCTTTTGCTAGCTCTACAGTTTCTGTTTGTTGACTGATGCTTAAATCGTGTTCCTGATTAGAGCACAGGTCGGGGTAATTGGGGCTGTAAGATATAAAGTGCATCCAATCTTATTCCTATTATCGAACCTGTCAGAAAATTAGAAGTCACTGTTACTTTGACCTGAGTGGTCAAAGTGGCAGTGTCTTTTTTAAAATTGAAACAAAGGTATGATACCTATATAAGTGTGTAACAAATTTGGTTGTGCATATAAAGGATAATGTCCTTCTCATTGTATTTGCCATTTAAAAAAAAATATGCAAATGTACACATATAAAGATATATAGCATTACTTTCATAATATTCATTTAAAGCAGCGGTGCCCAACCTTTTTTCATCAGAGGGCCAATGCTGACATTGAGATAAAACTTTGGGCCATAATGCAAACAAACATTAAAGATTTATGTTTAAAACTAAAATGGTTTTAATCTAAAATTACATTAAATTGAAAAGTGAGTCCCCCACTTATCCAACCTTTCCCTTCTTCTAAAGAGAAATTGGGATTCATAGAAGGTAAATAGCAAGCTATGTGTGACAGGGTAGAATGGTATGACAGGTATAGTTTTTGTATCTTGTGATGGCACCATATTGATGAAAGTTTAGATGGAGTTAGCCACAAGGGAGTCATAGGAGTCCTGCACTTGCACTTTTCCCTTTTCTTACAGAGAAATTGGGGTTCATGGAGAGTAAGAGGATAGCTATATGTGACAGTGTAGCATGATATGATGGGTATAACATTTCCTACTGGCTGCCACATTTCCAGTTGCCAACATCCTGTTCCAGAGAAATTGGGCTTCACAGAAGGTAAGTGTCCAGCTATGTGTGACAGGCACCCCACCAGCTGCCCAGTCCCTCACACTGCAGCATCTGCAGATTTGACTCCAGGCAGCACTGAGCAGTACTGAGCGTCTCCCTTGAGCCAGGGTTCCATGGCATAAGGAAGGGGTAACGGCACAGCTAACTCACCACCAGTCTGAACGTAGCCTTGAAGTTTTGTGAACTTCAAGGGGCACCCCAGAAATTAGATATTTGTCAGTATCCTAATAATTATTGCCATGAGAGTGCCAGGGGGTCCCCAACAAGCAGACTCAGTTTGGGGACCTTGGTCCTAAAATAGCCTCCCTCGATGTGAAAATAGCCCTGATTGTTAGTAAAACTTCACGCTTGTGACGCATACTTCTATGATAATCAGTGAAGGAGAAGGTTCGTGCGTGGGGATAATGACAGCTGCATGTGACACAGCTCTCATGTTGCTGCTGGGATTTTCTCACAGTACAAGGTGGGCCACGGGTGATTGCCAGGTCTATAGTACACTCCCACTCTCAGGGAGCTAACACTGAGCATGCTCAGGAAGCTCCCTCTCCTGGTAGCACTATCTCAAAGGAGGAACATATGAGATCCGCGTCCCATTCCCCGCAAGACAATGAGCAGAGAGGGAATCAGGAGAAGTCCGGATCTGGCAGCTCCACGGGTCGTAGGTTTGGCACCCTTGCTTTAGAGAAATGTTGGATTCAATAATACAACATTAAAAGAATAAGGCACAGTTGTAATTCTGCCTGGAGAAGGCTATCCGCCAAAATGAAGTGACAAGGCACAGAGGGCATTGGTCAAAATTTTAATTGAGCTATTAAGCTCTGCAAGCAATTGGCTTTTTTCCATAGGAAGTAGGAATAAACTGGAAAACTTGTGTTGGGAGTCCACAGTTTCACGTACTTACTAAAATATATACAAAAGCATTTTACATTCCTTTTGAAAACACAACGTTGCAAAAAAAAAAACAAAATAACGCAAAAATGCACAGCAAAAATAAGAATAAATCTTTCAGTGATCTGGCTGGAGTAAAATGATGAAATAACACATTTGCCTGATTTTGCACTTGCAGTTGGAAAAAGTAGATACTCAAGAGGAAATGCTAGATGGTGCATTAGGCAGGGAAGAAAATGAAGAATGGAAAATGGCAAGCCTGGCTCTCTGACATGTTTATGTAGACTCTGTATGCCCAGAGATTACAAACCTGTGATAAACCATTTGTGTAATGAAAATTGATCAAAGCATTAGAAGATATACCTCCAGCATTTTGATTAAAATTGATAATCTACTACATAGAGTCTTTGTTAATGTTCCTAACATATTGGAAATATAAATTCTACTTGAGAATTTGTACCAATAAAAATTAAAAAGTGGTATAAATTGCATTTTCAGTGTATTCAAGACAGTATGACACCACAGCAAATGTATTTGAATAACCCTTGCATTTTTTTATAATAAGAACTATATGCAGCCTAATCCTTGTTAATCATTTCCAAGATAAATTCAGGAAAGCCATTTTTTCCCTTTCCCCTGCCTTTACTGTTGATTTACAACCTTTGCTATCCTTAGAGATTACAAAGCTTAAATAAATTAGATTTCAGAACTCTAGCCATTTGCTTCACCTTGACATGCTATCCCAGTCAAGTCATGATAAAGCACCATTGCAGCTCTGGAAAAAGAAATACCGAACAAATAGATCTTTTTCTCCACAGCAGACCTGTCTTTGAAGCAATCAGAGAAAAATATGACTGTGGATGTTGAGGTCGTAATATCTGCCCTTCAGTAAAAAATTAGAACTTATGTATTTTAATGTGTTAATTGATGAATATTACCCACAGTTTCCCTTTATATTTAGCACCACATCTTGCATTACATACCTACAAACATGGGGTAAAATCATGCCAACAACACAGTCAGACTGTACAATATTTTCCCTCGGAAGACTGCATGTGTGATAGGATCACAGAGTTTTCCTTTGACCTCCATATGGAAAGGATGTGGTGATCATCAGCTTGGAGAATAATTTTCACTTGAGTAAAGCCACAGTTATGAAAAGGTATCCCGTGACCTTGGTTTAAAGTGCCAATAAAAAAGGGAAAATGCACATTTCAATAAAACTATTATACTGATTCTATTTGTTCTAATAGTAAAATATTCCTTTCTGAGACCTCTTTGCTAGGCTCAAATACAGCAAAAACAATCTCTGCGGACAATATTTATCATATTGCTAAACTTTTCAATGGGGGTGAACAAAACTTAGAGTTTTGAGGGGAAATTTGCATATGTCCAAAGTATATATTTTTTTTCTAAAGCATGCCATTTTTATGTCTATAAAAGTATAGCCAACAAGCAAATCTTTAAACTCTGCCTATAAAGTTTTTTTTTTTCACTTAATTTCAAAGATCTTAAACATGGAATTTCTACCAAAATTGCTGGCCATGGTTAGGAAGATTTGTGGTAATATGTTCCAAAAAAAAAGAAAGCATGTAGTTTTATTTTCTGTAAAGTTTAAATGTAGTAAGTTTTTTTTTTAAGTGTAATGTGAATTTTTAGGTTTCATGCAAATCATATAGACATTAGATATAGCCCCTGATTCATCAAGCAGAATCGGATTATCGGTCACGCATTCGTATTCGCGATCCGAAATCGTACGCGATCGCGCTATTCAGCAACTGAAAAAGCTCGCGGCCGGAGCCGCGCATCTCCGGCAGCTTTACACTGGCGAGCTTGCATTAAAAGTGAGGCGAGTGTACGCGCACACTCGAGTCCGGACCGCGGTAATCTGAGATCGATGGCCGCGCGTACTTTCGCGCTTCCAGCGAGCGCGGATTTTATTGATGAATCAGGGGCATAGTATTTTCACCAAAACCCGAGGGTAGGTCAATGTGAGACCTGGGGGAACATATCCCAAAAAAACACAAAATTCTTAACTTTTTTCACAAATCAAAGTAAAAGGGTTTAATTTGCATCTGAAAAAAATCTAAATATTATCACAGACCAAAAAAAGTAATTTGTCTCAAATCAATCAGCAACATTTATACAAATGTAATACTTTCTCATTCACAAATTTGACTTGGAAAATCCTAATATACTCTATAGTATTGGGAACACTTGCTGACTGGAGCTGAGGGAAACATTTGTAATTTGTTACAAATACATATACATAATACCTACCACAAATACACAAATTTTAGTACCATGGTTGAAATTCTCTGAAAGCGGAACTAAACCCACATAACTCACATGCCATTTTCTTTATTCTTCTATTTCTGTATAGGATGTTTAGCTATCTTGATTGGCCAGGCTGGAATGACATAACTTTTGTGCAGGTAGGTACAAGGAGGTATTTCTTCAATATTGACCTGACTGATCATGTATTCCTTAAAGTTAAGCTTTGGGTGTTTATTTTCCCTCATTCAATAAAAAAATGAAAAAAAAAACAATGTAGAGCCTCTTCTACCATAAAAAACAGATTCTTTCTCAAGCATGGAACTTGTCTGTCAGGAAAAGAAAGAAAAGAGCTCCCTTTTCCATACCAGTCCCAATGGAAAGAAGGAGGGCAGCAAGCTTGAAGTTCCCCTTGCCATATCAGGCTACTGCATTCTCTCAGTAGTGTGGACTACAGTTAGGAGAGAGGACTTAATCCCTACATCCCTACTAATGGTTGTGGAGGTATGCAGTGGGGTCTTTCTCAGATTCTGACAGCCTCCCTTTTATTGTAATAACCTTTATTAATATTCCCAGTAATAAATCAGATGTTCGTTACAACCTCTTGCATTTTTAATCCACATACTTCACAACAAGCAGCAACTGTTTAATCACTGAATAATTCATTGACAGATTCTACAGATGTATACATAACCTGGCAAACACTATATTTTCACAGCACTAGTCATGGAATTGGGAGGGCTGGGTCCTGTAATTGCTGCTTGTCACACTGGACATTATGATTGACGATGAATTTACTTCTGGGGACATTATTAAATGCTGCATCATTGAACACAATATGCTTTACCACATGCTCATGGCTATATTCACCTGGATCCTCCAATTCTCCTAGGATGAAATAGTCTGTATTGTTACTTTCTGTCATTGCTTGTTTCAGAACTTTACACTTTAACACTACAACTGCTTTTCCCTTTTACATTTGAATATTTTTTGGGGATATTCATTTGGACTTCTGTCACAGCCTATTTTATTTTTCTCTGAGCCTTTACTTGAACCACCATCTTTTGCTTGGAGCTTTATTCCGACCTTCCATTTCTTTTCTAGTACGGGTATTTTGCCTTTTGTTGCTCCCACATCTTTGCAGACCTTCATAGACTTTTCACCTTATGTTGGTCTCCTGAAGAGAGAGGATTTTGAAGATTGTGCTGTAAGCCTAGATGAAGTGGATCTGATATTTAGTCTTCTGCAAAAGTCTTCAGAAACCCTTTTCATAACATTTCTGCCCTTGAGAAAGCCTTATGCTTTGTAGACAGCTACTGGTAATGTTTATAGGTGATCCGTACAGTCTTTTAATTCTGCTGCTTGAACATTAAAGCATGGTAAAGCATGATATGCAATGTGTGGTTCTGTTCACCTATAGTATTTCTGATTTTTCCACAAATTTCCCATTACCCCTCTGAGGTTTTTGTCCTCCATACCATTTCTGTATGCAATATTTGTGTGATCTGCTCCGTATATGGTCAGAAGCATAGTGTATTTGAAAGAAACCATCTCTAAACAACAGATAGAACATCGGAAGCTTGTGTGATCATGTACTTTAAAGAAAGATGGCACTATGCTTGATTGCAGATTAGCATATTCACAGAATACTATTGGAATCATATTCATTTTGACTCTTCAAAGTTTAATTTTAACTGTGAGTCATTCCTTCCTAAAATCTCTATGCATGTCCTGGATAGAACAATGACAATCTTTATCTGAAAGCTGAACTCATCAAAAATTTTGCATCCACAGCTATCTATTGCATGCAGAAGGCTTCAGGCAAACAATATGTTGTGGTATATGTCAGTATTTGTAGTGCTCTCATCTCAGAAAATTGCATTATATGGAGGAAGGTAAAGACAAAAAAATGAACAATAAAAACCTAGGGGAACTAAAAGAAGGAACCATTATCATTAAAAGTGAACGTAAACCCAAAATACAAAAAGTTACCACGAGATAGAGGTTTTTGTCAGAAATGATATGCAAAGTCTCCTTTGACAAAAACATTTTTCCTATACTTCTGATGTCTTTTTTTTTGCCAGGAATATACTTAGATGCTGGCAACAATATAACTCTTGCGGATTTGCAGGAGTTACATCATAAGCGGCACCCCAATGGGTGAAGCTGATCATTATAGATGCAGAAGAATGCAACTTCAGAAGATGTAGCAGTAGCAGGATCCTGGGCCTTTCATCACTGCAAGGTGCTTAGAAAGAAGTAGGTGCGTGCCATAAACAAAAAGTATGTGCAGCAAACGTGACGCTTTTGGCAAAAGCTCACCCCCACTAACATGAGTTTAGTTCTGCTTTACGTAAAAAAAAAACATAGGGAAAAAATATACATGTATCTGTAATTGCATTGACTCTATAACTGATGCAGGCAGCAAAACAATATTTTATGTTTATATTTTTTATACTATGATACACTTCTTGATTTATTTAGAATGCAAACTTGTGATAAAAGCTCAGAGTTAATCACATAGATACTATTTGTTTTCTTTAGCTGAATTTTGTTTTTTGGCTTATACAGCAACATTTAAATGAAGCCACGTTTTTTAAACCAGCAAGTGTGGTTAGTTGCCTGTCACTAAAGGAAAGACAGCTGATAAGCTGACAAGTTAAACAGCGGCACTTAAAAATGACAACACATTTTGTATACAAGGGGTGTGCAGTAGGCTAAGCCAGCATCTTCTACACATTCTTCCACATATTCTGCCCCTTCAGTTTTTACAAATTACATTGTAGTTCAAGGGCCCAGAATGGATTCCAGCTATGGTAGTCTTGCTAGGCAGGTACTGAAGATGCAGCAGTAAACGTTAAAACACAATATAAAGTGGATTACATGAAGAATTATTAAACAATACAGTAATAATTTACTTGATTGACCAGGGAATTTCATAACATCATTAGTGTTTCCTAGCTATTCTAATTTAAAATGGCAGTAATGTTGCTAAGAAGCAGTTCAGATTAGGGAGTGTTGAGTATAGTTATCCAGAGCAATCATTTTGCTATCAGGTAATGCAAAAATAGTCATAGATTTACACATTTTTAAAAAATCTTTTTTATATCACCCTTTCTCCCTTTAGTACAAATTAATAAATTGCACATGGAATGCAGTATACTCTCCAATCTTATTTCCAGCTGGAGCTAGGGGGCTATAATGATATAACTCCACTGCACATGCTGAAGAATTGCATAGCTGGGAAGAAGATTGGGAGATGTAATCTTGAAGAAAGCTGCTGCAATTAAAAGACTAGACGATGAAATACTAGAAGGTCGATATGCCATAATGTTCAAATATGCACACATGCGTAAGTTTATCAAGAGTCTACCAATGCAATCAGTAAAGATTTGCTTTGAGAAAGACAATTTAACTGTTATTATATTATAATTATATGTTATATTATATTATAATATATTATAATATTATTATATTATATATTATTATATTATATCCCAGACTGCCAGAGTAATGTACTACCTGTGTCCACAATACATCCCCAGAAACACACAGCACCAGCATATACACAGTAAAGAAAAGGAAACCTTGAAGACTCCACCTAACATGCCCTGATATCTGTCTACTCTTCAACACACTGCCTGCTCAACCCCAACCTCAAACCTTCTTCTCCCATTCCTTACAGTTGTCAGAAGCCTCACTAGCAGCAACTGTCTCCAGCAAAAAAGATAGGCTCCTTAGTTCTCTTGTCCGCCAAATTCTGTTGTGTAATCCCTCCTTCAATGCTGCTGGGCTTCTAGTTAGCATGAACTAGTGCAATCAGGGGTGTAGTGGGGCCGGCACACGTGGGAGAGCACTAGAGGTTTTGAATGGGGGAGACTTGTCCCCATTTAACCTCCAGTGCCGGGGATCGCAAACAGGATTCCCAGGGCCGCAAGAATGATTGCAGCCCTGAGAATCCACTGCGATCCTGGGGCACTAGATGGTTAATTATCCTTTAGTGCCCGGGGATTGCAAACAGGGGGATTCCCAGGGCTGCATGAACGAATGCAGCACTAAGAATCCACTGCGATATGGTTAATTAACCTCTAGTGCCCGGGATCGCAGTGGAACTGCAGATGAACTCTCAATGGAATTTCCCCATTGAGAGTTCATCTGCAGTTCCACTGCGATCCCTGGTTAATGCCAGGGATCATAATGATTTTCTCAATATTCTGATGGTTTCGCGAAATCGTTTGCCAAAATTTTGCGGACCCATTGGAAGTTCGAGGACATTTTCACGAGAATGCCAGAGGCAATCTCGCTCATCCCCTGTCCACAAAGCAGCTCCTCATTCAAAATTTGTACTATGTGCCGCTACACTAGGTAGTCACCTAGGCACTTGCTTAGGTACATTATTTATAGAAACAGTCCTGTCAGTACAATTTGGTGTTACCAGTGCTTTGTAAAGACAATTACAAAGAGTGTGTGGATGACTGTTATGTTGAAATTATGCTTTGATTGGTAAAAGATGTGAAAATTGCTCCAAAAAGGGAACACACAGTAAAATTATAAAATAAAGTGGCTTAGGGAACTTCAGTAAGTTTTTTTTTCTTCCTCGGAAAATCTCACTTCCTGTTTGATTACTAGGACAAGAAGTGAGGTGAAGTTTACTTTTACAGACATGTGACAAATATTCTCACTCTTCCTCACTCCAAGAAACCAAGAAACACAAAATAAACTAATCCCTAATTCATAGGGATCACCTTTTGTATAAAAGCAGTGTTGTCTAATATGCTAATTATCATTTACCAATGATATTTTATTTTAGACAAGTTTAGCATTGCTAAATCAGTTCAAAATGTGCCAGCAATTCTATGTTATTATTTATTTATATCCTATTTTTGATAGTCAACTTTTCTATTGTTCTGTAGATGCTGGACCAAGTCTTTCAATTTTCTTAATTTTTAAAAAATGACAAATTTTGTTCCACTGAACCCTGAACTTAATAGACCACCTCAAACCCTGAAATTTTTATACATGACAGGAACACACACTATCACATCCAAACAAATTCAAAGTGTGTGGAAGGAATTTAGATGTCTGTTACATTTTCAGTGATAAAGCAGAAGAAGCTTTCCAGCTACAGGGACAGAGACAGGGAAAAATAAAACTCCCCTGTCACCAGCCACAGATTTCTTGCTCCTGCTTACAGGTCTCTCCTCTGCCCCATGACAATCTTGCTGGGTGTTATGAAATGCAAGTCATAAATGCTTAAGTTTCTGCTCATTGCTGATTAAAACAAAATATATTGATTATTGGATTGTGGGAAGGTTGTGTGAGAATGAATTACATCCTAGAGTCCAGCTTCAGCCCACAAATGTAGCTCTCATTCTCTATTGATAATGACGCCTGCTAATATCTGTTTTACCTTGTTTGCAAATTATTTTCATAAACACTTTGAAATTAGTCCAGGGTTATGTTTTGATCCCAGATGCAAACAGAACATTATTTAGAGTTGAAATCTGGTAACTATTGGTCACTGCACATTTTTCTGGCTCTTTGCGGCATTCGTAAAAAATGTCTTCTAGATTGTCTGGAAGTTATCCCTTCAGATATCATTTTCTCAATATTTCATTTCTATTATGTGATGTGATTGTACATTTATATTGGGACTTGGGTTGTAGTTACATCTTGACTTTTAGCATAATGGAAAAGATGAAGGATTGAGCTGAGGAAATCCCATGATGTCTATTCATTTTCAAATTGTATTATTATGGTTTGTCAATCAAATGATTCCTTCATGAAGGTAGAGATACAGAAGATGAACCATATCTACACAGCTGTCCAGTGTGGAAAGATAATATAAAATATCACACAGAGGAGGCGGCTGCCACATATTTCTTTCTTGGTCTTTAAGGTTATATCTAGTCTGATTAGCAGCAGTCATTTTGTAGTTGTAGAAATAATGACGGCCAAGGGATAGAACATAATAATATAGGAGTGCTTGTTGAGAAGCTTAAACTGACTCTAAGTTACCATTTGCTACAATTATGAGATTGTTCCTGCAGAGTCTTGTTAAATGCATGAGTTTTGTCTGCAGGTGTTATACTATCTTGTCTTGTCTGACAGTTAACAAAACTGACAATGCTTTTGCTTAATTTTGTTTGAGATTGTATTGGTTTTTGAAATACACAACAGCTTTTCCTTTTACCCTGACACATTCACAATTAGTTACAATAAACATCATTAAAATGCCATCTGCAGTAAAGCTTAACATTTGTTAAGTCATTCAGAGCAAATTGTTAACACAATTCTAAATATCAAATTGATGGCATTGAGATGACTGTGGATATTTTTATTATCCTTATTATTTTTTTTGCCAGTCAGTGTTTGAGATGTCTTGACGTAGTTGACCACAGAATGCTTCAGGTGATGATGAATTATCGGCAGATAACACAGCAGGCTCCATACGCGTCTCGTCATTTTAACCACTTGAGAATTGTCAAGTCATTTAAAATCTAATGGCTGTGCCAAGTCCCCATAAACACTGACAATCTTCTTTTTCTTAATTTTAGAACTAGGACATTTAGAATTTAATTACCAGAGACAAAAAGAGTATTTTTTAGCATAAGGATACAAAGCTAAAATTAAATATCAATGTAGCAATCTGAAATTTCTGCAGAAACCATATCTTTCTCCTCTGGTTATAAATAATCCACAAGAACAGAGAATGAGATAGATTAGCATTTCAATGGTGTTCTGGAGTTTCAGTTCCTCTGTCTGTTGATGTTTCTTGGCAAAATATTTGACATGCTGTAGTTCTTGGGTAAGGTAATTTACAATAAACCACCCAGCCTTGTATGTGTCATAGTGGATACACTAAAGTATATCTCTGTGACATTGCTATTTTTCTTTAAGCCCACACACAAAAGGGTAATATGATCTATGGGGTGATTTTAATAAAAATTAAATTTGATTCTGAAAATACTAAATAGTTGCGTAGCCACTTGAAGCATAAGTGGTTTGGGGTCCTAATATGACTATGCTGCCAGTTTCGGACTAGAATTGTATTATTTTCAGTAATCAGTGTTCTGTAACAAAATCAGAACCCTCTCCTTCTATTTAGATGTTGTTAGGAAACGTGTATCTGGCCGGTGATCCAGGCCTGTTTACCCTCTTCGACAGCATAGCTTGCAGCAGCAAAGGATATCCAACAGTTAGCTGTCTGTCTTCTGTTCTGCAGACTGCAGCATCCCCACTTCCCCCTTAGCTAAGAATGTTCTAACTCAGCATCCCCTGCTCTAAGATTGCGTGCAGCTAAAGGGGATTTTTAGAGTATGTGCTTCAGCAAATGAGTGCATTGGATCCATGCTATATAATTGCTTTGCCATGCTCCTGGTCCTTTAAAAGTTTCCCCATTTGCCCGTTATAGTGTTTAACTAGTCCAATTTGCTGGTGGTGTAATATTCATTGTTTGCTGTCTGTACCAACCTTTGCTTGTGACCCCAACTTTTCATCCTAAATCTTGGATACCTTGTTTGGCAGACTGATACCTGTGTATAAACCTTGGCTATGTTTATGGACTCTCCTCTGCTGGCTCCTCCTGTACTATGTACCTGTGGATCACCCAGCAACAGACCCTTTGCTGTCTGACCTCAAGTAAGACTGTCCTGCTCTGTGGGCTCCTGGTCCTCTGTCAGTCCTCCGTCCGTCCATCCTCAGATGCCATCCTTTGCGCACGAAATTCCTGGAGGCAACAGTTTCCTGGAACAGTGCAACTAACCTCCCAAGGCTGAGTGGGGGCTTACTATAGGTGAAGAGTGTGGAGTTAGTTTGGGGGATTGGCTCCTGGTGAGTACTGGGGCTGGACCAGGGCCCTACAGATATGCATTGATAACCTAATGAAATTTTATCTTCCCTTGTCAAGCAACATTTACATGTTCAGCCTGATTTATTAAAGCTCTCCAAGGCTAAAGAGGATATACTTTCCACAGTGAAACTGGGTGATCCAGCAAACCTGGAATTGATATGGTCCAGGATTCAAAACATTTGCTAACAAACAGCAAATTACTTTAAAGAAATCCATTGCAGGTTTGCTGGATTACCCAGCTTCACTGATAAAACTGTATCCTCCCCAGCCTTGGAGAGCTTTATTAAATCAGGCCCATTGTGTCTATTGACAAATTAATGGTGTAATATTGCTCCAGGTTAAAAATAGGTGGAATTAGCAGAAATCTAAGTAGTTAAACTTGTACCTTTCCAGGAAGAAACCCTAACCTGCAAAAAAGTTTAAGAACAAGTTTAAAATCACTGGGACAAAGACAGATGTGAATAGTCTTTTTTTTCTGTAAATCATTGTCTATGAATAAATGATCAAAGTAATTTAAGTACAGCCAGGCCTTAATTTCAGTAATTTTTAGCTGTTCGTTTCTTGATTTTTTTTAACATGGACAGATGCAGGCCAAGATTCTGTGCAAATGAGCAAATGGGCGCATATGAAATTACTGTCCAAAACAAGCTGGTGAACTATCAAAGCAGCTGATAAGTAGGAGTAGCAGATGTCCCAGACTTGTCACTGGACAACAGTGGGTCTGTACATCTACAGATGGATAATTGGAGAATTGGTTGTATTGTACTTCCTACAAACTTTACCATAAATTAATATTAAAGGATATGGACAGATAAAACACACATATTATTGTAACTGCCCTAATGCATTTGTACATAATAGATTTTAAATATACAATATAAAACACAAAGGGTTATTTACAAAGTAAATGCAAAATGAAGGTATTAATTAGGAAACATGAATTTGACTGCTCTAACCGGACTACCGCTGGTCTCTGTACTCTGGCTGCCCACCTGTAAGACGGCCGCGGACCGGGGGTTGGGGACCCCTGTTGTAGTGGATCCATAATACCATAAGCAAAGTAGCTTAGTAGTAAATTTTGCAAGCAACTTTTTTATTCTTCACATATTATAATATTATTTACTTTTTCCTATTTTGGCCTCTGTAAACGAATGTTCTTGTAGTTGCATCCACCACTGTACTTGACAGTGTTTAAAAGGTCTTTGTGCTGATATGCTTTGTGTGGTGTCGCCAAACATGGTTCTCTGCATTATGGGTAAACATCTTCACTTTAATCTCGATTGTCCAAAGGAAACCATTCTAAAATTCTTGTGGTTTGTTCAGATGCACATTTGCAAACCAAAGTCATGCTGCCATGTTCTTTTTATTGAGGCTTTCTCCTGGCAGATCTTCCAAAAAAATTGTTTTTATTTTCATGAACTTTACTATTTAAAATGCTCATCATATTTTTGGTGTGAGATGTAGCTCTTTTTTGTTGTTGTTTTTATATCTCTGAGCATTGCACTGGGATGAAGATGCTGTATAACTACTCCTGCAAAAATTGGCAACTTCCACTTAAGTTGAAAATTGCCAATTTTTGGGGGAAATCCTCCACTTCAGATCTTTCTCACTGTAGATTGATGAACTTCAAATTGTTTGGAAATGGCCTTATAACCCTTCCTAGATTTATGAGCAGTAACACCTTCTTTAAGGTTATTGCTGATGTCCAAAGAAATGGTGAAGAGACAGAAAAAGCTGGGGTTTTTGATACTGCAAACAATTTATATAATAAAGTTGTCAATACATTTTGACCATATTGCACAAACATATACATAGAAAATGTTTTTTTTTTTTTTTTTAGAAAAGTCTTAGGTCATAAGTGTTAGGTCGTATCCTATAAAATATTCATAAGATAAATGACATGACTTTATGTATATATATATATATATATATATATATATATATATATATATAGTAAAACTTTTGTGTTTCATTTTCTGTGTTGCATTAAATGTGAATGAACTAATTTTAAACATTTAAAAGAAAATGGCCACACTGACTGATAATTCAAAGCCATTAATTCTTCATTAGTTGTTCCTCTGCAGGACTTTTTTGATTGATGAGCTGATAATAAAAGATTATTTTCTTATTTCCCAAAGTAGAAAGGGAATTCCAAGAATTATTCACTGTCATTACAATAAGGAAAATACCCATTCAAGTAGCAAAATGTCATGGTTTAATATGATTCTGGATGGAAACGTTTCATTTACTGAAACATTACAATTCATTTGTTGATGTCAGGAGGGAGTTTTTGTTAAACTAAAGATGATAGTCTTTTCTCCTACAGAGTTTATCAAATGCCACATCATTGCAGCGTAGCTATGAATGGGTTGGGTATGCTCTCTCTGTCATTTATAAAAAGAGGTGGCAAGAGCAATCTTTTTCAGCAAATGCTGCAAGCGTGCCATGCTCAAAAGTCACCTCTATCAACTCAGCATGAGAAAAACATGCTGTGATTTTTAATTTAAAGAATGACAGCTTTTGCCTTAAACACAGTTTAATTACCTTCAGAATAAAAGTTAATCATAGGCCCAAAGTGAAAAGTACAGAGCAGAATGAAGATTTCTGTGTTTGTGTTTGGAACAAAATTATGTTATGTGTTGGTAAACATTTTATGGGAGAAAATATAGAAACTATGTTCATAAGATCTCTATTTTTTTTGTATGGCTTGCAAATATAAAAAATGTAATATTTCTGTTTCCTGAGTATGAACTGTAAGCAGCAACAATTTCTTGTTATGTTGGATGCCCTTTTATTCTAAGTTGTTTGAAAAGCAGTTTTCATTTCTAGTAAAGTTTTCAAGTCCTGGCAGTAAAGATTTTCCTTTTTGGGTATCTTATGGGGGGGGGGGGGGGGACTGAAGATACTTAGGATGTCTTAACTTCCCTATTAAATAGAGTAGGGGAGGGTTAAAACTAATTTTTGCCTTTTATATCTTATTAGAAAGTTTTCATTTCACTGTGTGTTCTATAGATTAGAAAAGAAGTGGTAGAATTTCTTTCCAATGTGAAGGAAATTCCCCTGAGACACCTGTCTTTGGAACAAGTTTACACAATAGAAAATCTACCTTGGTGAGTAGGGAAATTAGAGAGAATAATTCTACCCTCTAACTACCGTCCTATCTCCCTTCTCCCAAATGTCTCCAAACATATGGGCTTTGCGCTCCCATTCATGCTCGATCGCGAATGAGTGGAAGGTGTTGCACCTAAAAAAAAAACAAAACAGAATTTTTTTCTTACATGAAAGGGTATACCTGTAAGGCCTGGTCAGTACCAGTATTCCCCAGACACCAGTCCCCCAATCTAACGCCGCAGTCTTCACCTATAGCAGCCCCCGCTTAGCCTCGGGAGACTGGTTACGTCTCCCAGCACTCGGTTGCCCCCAGGACTTGGTGCACAAGAGAAAGTGTTTGGAGCCCACAGATACAAATTACAGAACTATCAGGAAATCTAAAAACAAGCTGAAGTCAAATCACAAGAAAACAGTCCACTAAGCAAAGTACAAAGGGAAGGGCACAAGCAGAGACGGGGTCACAAGCAGAAGTCTTTCCAGACAGAGTTCAAACGGAATGCCAGGAACAGGCGCAGGTCAGTAACAGGAAACACACAAAATCAGTCCAGCACATGTAAGCCCAGCAGACACTATTACAGGCACAGATGACTGAAAGCTGAGAGGCTATAAAGTCCCAGCATGCAATGACAGCATGGGATACAAGGAACCACAATTCCATTCAGCTGTGCAGCCTCAGTGCAGGGGATGCCGAAGGAAAAACTCCAGCTACAGGGAAACAGGGATGCTGCAACCCTCAGAGCACTGATCTTGAAACCCTTGTACTATTGCGACTGCAGGCAGTGGAACAAATAGGTTGCACATGCCCTCCTGCAGTGGGGCATCACCTGGGATCGTAGGCTAAAAGAGCGCCTCCTAACACTACTCCTTTATGTAAAGTGAAAATTCTAAATTTAGGTACGTTTTAAAATGTACACAATGACAAGAAAAGGAAAGAATGGATTTTTTTTCCCTCATTTTAATCAGTGACCACCTAAAATAAATAGTTTTGCAGTAGAGAAACATTTTTTCTATATTTTGTCTGATTTAAACTAGCACTAAAATAACATTTTCTGATACAAAGCATGGCAAGGTTATTAAAAAAAAAAGTTTTATTTTTTCTACTTTCAAAAAAAATAAAAATAAAAAAAATAATTTAAATGTTATATTCAGAGTAAAGAAAGAAGAAGGTTAAAAGGCTAATTAGGGTTAACTGAGGCTTAATAGGGGTTAAATACCTTTTTATTAAAGTTGAGCTAAACCTGGGTTTTGAGAATAATTTAACCCAAAGAAAGACTGGGTTAAGATGTTGGTGTCAACGAAGGCGATAAGAAAGTTTACTACCAGTTTACTTTAAAAAAGTTTTTCAAAAAAAATTTTTTTTGCTTTCATTTTATTTTACTTTAAGGTCGCTTGAACTACATTAGTTCTTCTTGGCTGCTGTATGTAAAATTTAGTTTTCCTGTTATATGCCTATTGGGATAATTGGATAACGAAGGTGAATATTGTTGTGTTGTAACATTTACCATTTTTACACTGGAGGCAGTGGTTAGAAAATTTACTTCTCAGTCTTAATGGCAGCAATCCAGCTACATCAAACAAAGTAAGAAAGCTACACATACTCAAGTTCAATTGGTACTTCAGCTGGTCATCGTAAGTTTCAAGTTCACTTTACAAAAGCCCTATTATCTAATTTAGGCTTGCATTACGCCCACCCAGGTGCTTCCTTTTGAACTTTGGGTACAAAATGTTCCCCAGTGCTGACGAACCTGCACAGTGACTCTCCATAGACTGGAGATGTGGCCATATACCTACCTCTACCTCTCCAGTGTAGGTGTACATCCCCATTCTGTGCATGTGTTACCAATTCAAACAGAAGGAGGTCACTGCAGTCAATGAGGTGTATTCAGAGACTTCAACTGAGGGTTTCTAAACTAGACAAGGTTTGCAGAAAGGGTGGCTTTTTGGACTGGTCTTTGAGGACTACATTAACCACCTAATGAAAGAAAAACTTTTGCTGGTCAGCTTGGGTTTTCCCATTTGCCAGTTTTCCTGATATAAAGAGAACTCTGCATGTCTATGTCATCATTTTTAAACCAAAAATGTGATGGTAGTTAGAATATGAAGGTATTTGCAATGGTCATGTAGAATTCATGGTCAGCTTGAGAGAGATAGATTAAGTCTTTCATTTATCCAAGGTAATGGGACAATAGGAGTACAATTCATAGCATAGCTAACTTTTAATGCCCTATTATGGAAACTCTCCAGCTGTTGAATTGAACAGATGGGAGCTCAAAGGTCATTTACAAATATGTGAAGTGGCAATGAAGGTGTGTTAGGAAATGGAGCAGACAATATAACGACTAATACAGTACTTAACCTTTTGACATGGCAATGAATCTACATTTACAGACATTCATCTCCTGAATCTTTCTTTTTCCATTACTTTGAATTAAAGCATTTTTTGGTATTTTATGTTGTCATAAAAAAGACGTAAAACATATATTCCAAAGTACATATTCTTGTAACAAAAATAAATCATCTCTGTTCTCTATTTATGTTTCTATCCACATCATTACCAGCATTATCCACATGGTTACATATACCAATATTATTAACAACTGGTAAAATGTATTATGCTGCTCTTGATGTAAGTACACTTTAGTGAGCACTCCATTTACATTTAATCAGTGGTATCCTGGGCATATTCACCAGGAACAGTAGCTAGTTGGGATTTTTAATGTGTTTAAATGGATTATCTTTGAGCGCTCGGGTTTCTTCTTATTAAACAAAAATGCATTGATAGTTAAACCTTAACAATAAACTTCTTTTATATGATTCCTTTTGGTCTTGTATATAAATATATATTAAATATAGGGAATTGCTAAAGCATACTTTTTTTACATGACTATGATTTTTACGTTTATATAAAACTTGTTTCTATTCTCTTATTCTGACTCTATTTTCTTCAGAATTTGACCTGCCCACCCTGTTATTTGTTTGACCCGGAGCAGTTCCACCTCTGCCACTTCATTGTGCGATTTTGTGCGGCTTCCCGTGGCTGGCAACTTATCAGCTGATCAAGCACTTTCCCAACAACACTGGTTCAAAAAGATCCTACAACCACTCACGGCATGGCACCCCTATTTGTTCTCTATGGGGCTCCTGCAGGGAGTTGTAGCATCTGATACCGCACTGCCAGTGTGAATTAACCCTCACTGATTTTATTCTTTACTATGCACGTCTTGAACTGGTTCCAGGACTTTGTGCAAAGGAATATTTATACAGGAGAACTGTGATTGGATGGTTTTTGTCACATTTAGTTCTTACCTCTAACACCCTAATTTTTCGACTTTGAAAGTATAAACACCACCCATTTTCTTTCAGAATACTCTCAGATAGCACTCCATATTATATTCTTCAGAAGTAAATAAATCCTAATCAATTTTGGAAACCTCCTCAACATCCTCTTGTCCTTTCCTAACCCTGCTACAATATCTGCCAAAGATGTCTTCTAATCGGATTGTTCCCAGGTAGCATTGTTAAAATGAAGTTATTCACTGTTGGATCTATAGAGCATGGAGTGGTGTTACCACATCTAAGCATTTGTAAACTTCAGTATATCTACTAGATTGTAAGCTCTTCGGGGCAGGGTCCTCTCCTCCAGTGTCACTGTCTGTATTTGTTTGTCATTTGCAACCCCTATTTAATGTACAGCGCTGCGTAATATGTTGGCGCTATAAAAATCCTGTTTATTATTATTAATAATTATAATAATATTAATATTAATAATTTAGAAAAATATGGGAGCTAATATGCTGAAATTACTTTAAAAAGGCACCTTGATACTGGGCTTCTTACCTACTAAATCAAGATGTTTAGAATTGTATTTAAAATATGTGGCTTGTCAAATACATCTTTGAAAGGACATTAAAAGAAAGAGGATATGCACTAGTTGATAAACTACTATTATTATTCTGCTTTGTCCTAGTTCACTGCAGAAGATTCATTACAGAACAATACATTCAGTAGAGGTGAGAATAATGCAAAGAAACTCAAACCTTAAAACCAGCTGAATCGACAATGTTTTTTTTATTAATTAAGAAAATCAATATAGCATATTTCACGATTCAAGGTCATTTCCCCATGTAAGGTGTAGGGATCTCACTTGAATCATAAAAGCCAGATTTAAGATAGGACACCTACACAGTTTAATGGATGCCCACTTATTCAATTACAGCTTATATAAATAAGCTGTAGATCATTAAATGAGAAATAAATAATACATTAGATAATAAATGTTCTCCTGTATGCCCTTTATTTACTTATTTAGTATATTGTGGTTTTATTGGCTGTAACCATAAAGGTTTATATCCACTATTGTCATTGAAAGTATCCAACAGCCACCCTCATGTATTTTTACTTACTCTAAATTATCCAATCAGTTCTTGTAGTTTATTTTTGAATATATGTTTTTATTTATTTAATTAGTAGAATTTTACTCTACTCTAGTAGAATTATTCTCTACTCCTAAATCCCCTTCTTCTGTGCACAGCATCAGAGTGTGTGCTGTAGATGCTGAGAAAGTACAACTCTGCACAGCTACAGGGAAACAGGAGATGCTGCTGAACAGAGGGCAGATAACTAGTTCTTAGATCTCCTTGCTGCTGTGAGCTACCCAGCTGGAGAGAATAAACAGGGCATGATCCACTGTAGTGGCACACAGTGTAGGACTGGCCAGATAAGTTTTGCCCAACAATTGCTCACTAATTACTAACACACACCAAAATACTCCTTCTTTCTACATATGTCTTGGGCAATGAGACTCGTCATCAAAGTAATAGGCAAATCAGAATGTAAAGAAGTAAAGGGCAAGCTTGGACAGTACCTAAAAGTATTGGAGTTTTTCCTATTCAAAATACCCTGGCATGCAGGCAAGGCAGAGGAACTAAAAGCTGCTGCAGGTATGTGCTGGCATGTCTTAGCCCCTTGCAATGTTAAGCAGTAGTTTGTTTTGTTAAAGTAACCAAATCAATTTATGTTTTTTCTTGCACAATTCCTCTTCTATAAAGTTAAATTTAAGTCTTAAAACATTCATTATAATTGGCCATCTTTGATCTTTCACTGTTCAATGCAACTGTTTAATTATAACGATATAACATAAAAAGCATGGTGTCACTTTTATGGTTTTTGGTGAAAGATTTGGTATGCTTTTTCTGTGTAAAACCTTCTGCACGTTAGTAAAAAAAAAAACGGTACACAGAAAATAAGTAAAATATACAGCATATTACACAGAACAGGATGGTGTAAAATTTAAATTCAACCCAGGTTACACAATGGCCCTGATTTATTAAAGCTCTCCAATACTGGAGAGGATACACTTTTATCAGTGAAGCTGGGTGATCCAGCAAACCTGCAATGGACTTCTTAAAAGTCATTTGCTGCGTGTTAGCAAATGTTTTCAATCCTGGACCAGATCCATTCCAGGTTTGCTGGATCACCCAGCTTCATAGATGAAAGTGTATTCTCTCCAGCATGGAATATAACATTATCGTCTTACATACAGAACAAGGCAATGCAAAATAGGAAAAGTAAACCTACACAAAATGAGATGGTGCACAACAAGGAATTTACAACATGCCAAACATAAATATTTAATGTGAAGAAAGCCAGTGTGGTATAGGGAACATACAGCAAGGCATAAAAAATGTTTTGCAGAACAGGGAATGTACACTATAGCATATGGAATGAAACATTGCAGAATTGATAATGTACAGCACATTATACAGAATGAGGAAATATGGAAGTGAGAACAGCACTGTATGTTGAATAGAGGATGTACGGCATGGCATACAAAATAGGTATTTATGGAATAGTAAATGTACAAGAAGGCTTGCAGTAACTGTACCTGACCTAAGTGACTGTCACATAAAGAAACCTGAACTCCAGCAACATTTTGAGAAAAGAAAGAGTCTGTCCTGAAGATAATTTCCCAATGGCATTAGCATAGGGCTCACCCTTGCAGACACTACCATCACACATTCACACCTTTCCAGCTATACAACCTTTTAGTCCTGATGTTGTTGCAAGCGAATGTGCTACCATCAGCTATAGTAAGCCATTATTCCTAATTTTTCTTAAAACACACCCTGGACCCATGTAAATCTCCAAGGACGAATGGGTTTTGGGGGTAATAGTTACTTCCTGGAAACTCCTGGGATAGTTATCAAGTTTCCACTATTATCAGATGAACACAACAGGTCTGATTTATTAACGGCTGGAGAGAATACATTTTCATTAGTGAACTTGAGGGATGCAGCAAACCTAGAATGGATGAATTTGCAACCTATTCTTTACACTCTCCACATAAGATGTTGTCATCAGTTAGTGAGTAGTGGAAGATTCCCTCTATCAATTTCTGTATTTAATGTCATTGGTAAGTTAGCAATGTGGGTCTTGTGCTAACAGGATGAATCATGCCTATAGGCAGAATGGACAGGCAAGGGCAAGCAAGGAGAAGAGATAGTTTTTGTGCCCACCAGCTCTCATTCCTGCCCCCCTACCCTGGCTAAAGCCAAATTGCAAATGTATGGGCTGCTATGACAGTAGTTCCATTAATGCTTCTTGGTATACTTGCCTCTCATTTTCTCACAAATTAATATTGCTTAAGGACCTACAGTTGCTATAAAAGGATGTTGTTGTTGGAGAGAATTTTGAGAATGTGGCTGGTTAACATATATGCACCTCACCTTGGTGCAAAATAGAAAATAACACCTAGGCCTATTCATTACCATACATGTTGTAATGTACATGGAACAGTGTAAATTCATCCTGATTCTGTCTACACCATAGTACCAGATGATATGCTTGTAGAAAAGCTGGCCCAAGGATGCAGCTAAGAAGAAGCATGACAAACGAGGTAAATGATAATTACATATAAATGAGAAAGTAAACACTTTACAGAACTTATATTACAAATAGAATGTGTGAAAAAAAAACTCAGACTTGCCCACACATATTCTACCAAGTAAAGGTCTGCTAATCAGACTATTTATTTTTATTCTACTCTCATTTTTTTCCAAGGATCTTGCCAGAACCAAAAGTTTCTGCTCAGCCCATGAACAATGTACTTTGACAACAATAGCATACACGTATAATACTAGTAATATATAAAAGGTTTTACTGATTACAAATAAAATGCTTTACTTTTGAGAGTCTGAAGAGTAATTTCCTCTCCAATTTCCAGAACTGTTGTCTTATTGTTTTAATATTTTGGGTATCAACTCACTTTTGAGCATCACTTACTGCAGCCCCTATTCATTCCCTATATTGGCTACCGTAGGGTTTCACAAAAAGGCAGTGTTTCCTGGCACGAGGAAGCAGTAAACACACTGCCCCTATTATTATTTTTTATTTATAATATTTCCTTTGGTTATATTATAGGTTTGTTTGAGCTGCTATAAAAGTTTTGGATTGGAGTCATTTTTAAATGTAGGAACACTATATTTACAGACATTATGTGATAGGAATCATATTGCAGAATTCTTTTAGCTAATTACTTTGACTGCATAGTTTGAATCTAAGCATTTGCTTCATCAACTCCTACAGGTGAACGTGAAAAATAACCAGCCATTAGTTAGCAGTAATTACATTTTATGGGAAAAACAAATATATGTGTTATGACTAATGTGTGATTCAGACTCACACTGTGTGAAAGCGTTCAAGCCGCTGAATCAGAGAAAAACAATTACTTATTACTCGTACTACACAAAAAAAAAAGGAAAGGAATGGAACTTTCAAGCTGGTTAGACATGTTTAACGTTTTTTACATTTGCAAATTAATTCTGCACATAGTACATAAACTATATGCTTTATTGTTTATGATGACCATATTTCTGGATGCCGTTATTAGTTATATCATGCCAGTAACTGCAGCCTTTCTCCCTTCACAGAGACTGATTTAAGAGGTGTAAGATTAGAGAGAAAAAAGTAGGTCACTTGTAAGGTGTGAAACATTAATAAGCTAGGGGAAGTTAGCTTTAGAAGATGTCCTAAAGTTTTTTTTGGTCTGATATTAAAATCTAAAATATCAAGCTATTTTGTTTCAAGACTTGTAAATTTGCTAAGCTAAGCATTACATGAAAAAGACATTTCTGTTTGATCATCTCTTACATTTTTATTAAGTAATTAAGTGTTCACGTTAGTATAGGATCCGATGAAAGGTCTGCTTAAAGAAATATAACTATATCACCTCCTTATGGGCAGACTGTGATTGGCCAGTGGAGGAGCAGCAGCACACTGGGTTGATTTTTACCCCCTAAGCACACATACATAAACACACATAGTAGACTTGTCCTCTTAAGCTACATAATAAAATTATTGTCGCGTGAGACCACAGGTTGTGCTCAACGTGGGAGAAAATCTGACGTGTGTACATCAGTCCCCTGACGTCATTTATCAATCTTCCACGAAAAATTGATGAACGATCAATTGGGATAGCACAGCGGGGTGACAATTCAGAATGTGTGTGTTTAGCGCTCATCAACAAGTTCTTAAGCCTAGTACAGGAGTCAGATGGAAATCAGATAACTGTTGCTGGAAACAATTATGATATAGATATGATAGATGAACTAACTAGTGCTGTGCACACAGCATTGTTCTGTTCAATGGAGATGGAAGGGGAAAGGATCAGCAAGCAGCAACGGGCTAAAAGGGGCGCACATAAGTCGTTCCCAATTGGTTGTTCATCAATGCGCCGAGGCAGACATCAGGGGACTGCTGTCTATTTTTACCCAGTATGAGTAAGTCTGTTTGTCTTAAGTGACTGAGAGAGGTTGGGAACCATTTTTTACACATGGCTGCACATTGTGGCAGATAACAGCGAAATGTTGCTTGTGGTTGCACAGTTGTAATGCACAGGAGGTTAAAAGCTTACTGGATTTCTTGTTGGACCAATAGGTTTTTTTTGCAAATATAGAACAGATAAAACATAATACTCAAATATAAACTGATTTGAATTTAAACCAAGGTACCTACTTTCACCTGAAAAAAGCATGTAAATTACATTGATTTAAACCTAGGGCACAAAATGCATCCATTACAGCGAATATTCAAAACAAACCAAATTTGTATTTTTGAGTTGCTTATAATGGATTATTCTTGCACGATTTTTTGTGAACGATTGTTGGCCACCAGTGGATGGTGCTGTGTCTACCATATAAAGTGTGTTATTAGAGACACATGCAGTTCTGGGACTTGCCACTAGGGGTTATCCAAGAATAAACAGAATTTTTTTTCTAATAGCATTTTCAGGTAAAATCTTGTTTGATACCTGAGTATACAGTAATTTGATTGTATACTTAACAAAACAAAAGGTGTAAAAAGTTGATTATTTTTTACTTTAAGGAAATTATTGCCACACCTGGAATATGTAATCCGTTAATTCTTCATTCTTGTTTAAATTGTTTCACCCAAACAATATACTACATGACTGTAATACATTAAAATGGAGATTCTGTGCCTAAACTCTGATAAATCACACAAAAATGCATGAATGATAATATGATTGAGGACTTTTATTTTACATTTAATCCTTCAGTAGAGAAATCAATTGCTCCTTTATAGAAAATGTTGTCTTCGCTTTAGCTCCATCAATCAGCTTTGCTGTTATTTTAATAGCACATACATTTCATGATTACACTGAAGTTATTTTGATACAAAAATGCTATTGTAGCATAAATTGGATCAGTGAAGTGTTGGTGTAATTTTAACCGCAGTACTGCTGTTTCAGATATTTGTGGTTTTACATGAATTATATTAATATTTTTAACATAACCAATTAATTATTTAGGGAACTGTTACCATAGTAAACTTTTTTTTTTATTCTGGATGTGGTATAACTGTACATTTTTTTTTGCTGTGGCAATAATGTTTGTGTTATTTTGATTCCCCATGGCTTTAAATGTGTGCAGTATTACTGTAAGGATTGCGTTGTTGTTTTCTCTTGCTCTTGGAGTCGCATCTGCTATACTAGTATGAAACTTTAGAAATAAAATGTCTTGCTCTATTTTCTTTTTCAATTTTCTTTAAAACACTTATATATAAAAAAGGAAGTTCAATCTAAAAGAAAAGGAGCTGCTTTATATGGTTGTCTCCAACCAGTAAAATTCTTTGGTTTGAGCAGTGTTCATGTATAGATACCTTATTATTAATCATAAGATACCCTTTTTATTGTTTTACCTATTTTGATTTATATTAAAGTTGCAGTTATACCCCTGGAGAGATGTCTGACATTATTAGACTGCCTTATGTATCTTCTGTTAGTCTCCTAATTTTGGTTCTGTTTCAGCTTTGTTACAACCCTTCCTGTCCACACTCCTCTAAGTTCTGAAGCTATTCACAGACATTAAATAATGGCTGTACATGCAAGCAAACTCCAACATGGGAAATCCGAACCAGGTCAAAGAGTCTGGCACTTAATAGAGCTGGCCAGTGAAGAAACTTAGATATTGTCTACACACATGATCAGGCCAGATTTCTCACAAGGCCCTTTAGGGCATTGCCATTGCCATGGCCAGTAGGGCTGATATTTGAATTGCTATTGTGGCTGTAATATAATCATAATACATAAAAGTGCTGAGTGTTGGGCTGTTCTGGCTACAACCATCAGAGTTCTGATCAGTGACTCCCCACTATTATCATGTCTGCCTCTCGAGAACAAGTTAGCTGACCTGGCGAAGAATAATAATAATATGAAAATCCAGCCCTACACACAATACCATCTTCTGGATCTGACCATAACAAAGGCTTATGTTACAAAGCTTTAACACTCACATTAAATTGAGCCTAAGATCTCTTTGCTCAGGGTGTATAGGATGATGCCAACAAACCAAAGAAGTGTTAAAGCCACTCTGGAAGGCTGAACTGCCCATGTGTGAGATCGGCATGTTATTCTCATTGCAGGAAAAAACACCCTCTGGGCATGCCTAAGCAGCGAGAAACCTCCTGGTATACGTGACGTAGGTATCGTAGGAGGCTCCGTTCTCCCAGTCAGTCTTACACAAGGGGGGAGGCTCCCCTCCTTTTAAAGAACATTTTTACTTAATATAAAAGAGCTATCTACCCTTTAATGTAAAGTAACAATGATATGTCTGCTTTAAGGGGGTTTGGGCCAGAAAAGTAAAATACTATGTAACTATGCCCCGTATCCTCATTAATTCTAGTTAGAATTTAGCCTAGTTTAGAGAATGATGTGAATATGATATATAGAAAGACAACAGTAAACTCTACCTGCACTAAGTTGTTTTCTATACAAATATGGGTATACATTATTCTGTAGCCACAGTTTAGCAGGAAAATACGTAATATGGAAGGCCATTTGCATAACCATATGGTTTTATGCAATAATTTACATCATCTGAGTCATCTGGGAAAATGAAAATCAACTTCCTAAACTGATTATTTTAAATTAAAGCACAGCATATCACAGGTGCTAAAATCTGTGTATAAAATTGAACCTGTTAGAAATTTAGATTGTATATATTAAGTTTTCTGCAGACATAAATTGTACACTGTCCTATGTATTCTGTGTTAGTAAGAATGAGGCTTACACTTTTTTAAATAATTTGGCTACATGAAATAATTAAAATGAATGCCAAAAAAACCTAAATAATACAAATTTGATAATTTATTAGTATTTCTTTCAAGAAAAGCTTCCCCTGCTGGTACAGTTTGGATGACCAAATGTTGACCTGAAATGTATGGGACAATAACCACCCAGAAATTTGGTCTTCATTGTGTTTGCCCTCTGTTCAGCAATCCTTTTAGGATCTATGCTTTTTTTAGTTGTGTTTATATTATGTAGACATATTTGGACCACTAAAGCAACTCTAAGCTTTTCATATCAAATAATACCTGACTGAAGAATGTTTTGTAGTACACTTCCAATTGCTCTCCAAGTTCTCTCAGCCTAATTTAGGCTTATATCTAATAATTCTATAAACATATGCTTAATTGGACCAACTTTGTGTCACAGTATTTTCTTGTATAAACTGCTGTCCTTTTTAGCTTGTATTCACTACCCAACTTACTCAAGTTAAACACATGCATGATAGTATCTCTTCTAGTTATTTGTCACTAAGGAAATCCCATTTTTTATATGGAATTACAAATTTACTTATTTTACCTTGATGTGTAGCTCTGTTTTCACTATGAAAAGTTAATTATCTTTCTGTAAGAAATAATTCACTTGGGTTAATGAATGAGATGATTCCCTGCTAACTTCAGCCATCCAGTCAAGTACACATTACTTTTCTCACATGTCCGAGTGTTCTTTGAAAACTATAATTCACTTTGCTAAGTAAACATCCCAAACATCTTTAGTAACTCCCCTATTAAGTTTGTTTGGTGTTTTATGTCAGCAGCAAAATCACCAGTGACAATTTCTCTGTGTTCACTTCACTTCAAAATGTTGAAGGAGAGTAATTTTCAGCAGTGAACATTAACACAATGATGTAGCATAATTTCTTACTGGTAGCTGTGAAATACCATAACAAATTTCAAACAGAAAGTGAAAATATGTTGTTGGCTGCAAACGCTGCTGATAGGGAGGCCTGCAGCAAGGAAATTTGCGGAAGGCAGCATGACAGGGGGCTCGGACAGACACGAGGTAAGGGGGGTGGTTGGAAAGGGTTAAGGCCAGTTACGAGGGAAAGGAAGGAGGGGGAGAAGGATGGGTCGGAAGTAGAGGGGGAGGAGCGAGGAGTGGGTAAAAGGAGAGAGGAACGGAAGTGAGGCACATTTTTTGAAAAGAAGAAGTTGTGTAGGGAGGTTCCGGCAGCATGGAGTCGATCGACGCCTTAATGCGCCAGCTTAGGGCCGCGGCGGCATCACAAGGTGAAGCCTGGTTGCAGGAAAGATTAGAGGAGGCAGTTGGTGAATCAGATAGGGCCCAGCAGATGGACAGGTTAGAGGGGCTGCGGCCTCGGAGAGATAGGGCTCCGGTGCGCCTGAGCCCAGAACCATTCGCAAGAACTCAGCGCCAATCTGGGAGTCCCGCTAGGGACCCTCCTAGCAGGTCAGCAGAGCGGCGTTTGCCCGGGTCTGGTCCTAGGCTAGGGAGGAATCCCCGTCGCCGGCGGAGTTCTGGTAAGGGGGCTGCGGCTGCCAGGGAGCGCAGCCCCCTCGGTACCCCAGGTGCGGCCTTGAGAGGGGAGGCCTCACCGGGGAGCAGTGTACCCCTTTCTGCGGGTGTGAGGAGGGCTTCCTATGCCCGGGTGGCTGAGGCTGAGAGGGGGCTCAGCCCCTCTTTGCAGCAGGGTCACGCCTTGACTGCGGGGGCCTCATCTGGTGCTGGGGTTCCCTGTTCTGGGGGACCCAGGAAGGCGGTGGCAAGGAGGGGGCTGCGGCTGGCAGGGAGCGCAGCCCCCTTTCCCCTAGGGCGAGTACTTCATGCGGGCAGGCCTTACCTGAAGCCGGGGCCTCGCGTGGTGTGGGGTCCCGGTGGAGGGCGGGTGCTGCTGGTCCATCCGCGGACGCAGCAGAGGAGATCCGTGCGTCGCAGGGTCCGGTGGTGGAGGGCCGGCGGGGCCTGGCGTGGTGAGCTGCGTGGTCAAGATTGTATTGGATTGGAGGGGCTGAAGGAAGTGGTAAGGCGCTTGGATAGAGGGGGGGAGACATGGGGGTGTCAAAAGGGGATGCTGGTGGGGGGGTAGGGCTGCAAAAGGTCACGGGTGGGGAAGGCGTGGGGGCGGCGACAGATGCTCCGGTGGCGGGGGTGGGGCAGGTAGGGCCAGACGGGGCTGTGGCGGAGCACAGGGGGGTAGGGGACACTGCAAAAGGGGAGGTGTATGTGTGCTTTGAAGGGCCGCTGGGGGCACATTTAAAGGAGGAGGTTAAGGAACAGATTTGGAAAGGTGAGTATGTGGATATTTTCACATTGCTGCCGTTAGAGCGTTTTAATTTGGACAGGATGGTGGGGGGGGGAAGGGCGCAAGGAGGACAGCGAGTTGCGCCGTCATCGTTTGATTCCACGCACATTCATGAACTGGATGCAAGCTTTCAGCATTTTGGCATGTGTGATAGGGGAGAAGCAACCGGAGCTGTGTACGTCGCTGTTCTGTTATTTGGACACGATCAGGCAGGCTAACAGGATGTTTGGTGGGATTGCTTGGCTCTGTTATGATGAGCAATTCCGCCAGAGGAAGGCCGTTCGGCAGTCACTACGCTGGGATCATAAAGACATAGGTTTGTGGATGAAGCTGATGTCTGGCCCTAGGGTGGGGGGGACGCAGTCCTTTCAAGGTGGGGTCGGCGCCCAACAGGCACCGGGGCTGTCGGCCATTCGGAAGAAGGGGCTTTGTTGGATGCATAATGAAGGAGGATGTAAGTTTGGAGCGACGTGTCGCTTCAGGCATGAATGCTCAGGATGTGGGGGCAATCATGGTATCTCACGGTGTTTTAAGGCAGGTGGAACTAGAGGAGGTGACGGTGCTGGAAAAGGGGGTGACGCCGGTGAAGGTCGAAAGGATGCGCCCCTTTTTAAGTAAGTATCCGGACAGGGAAGCGGCGAGGGTGTTGGAGGCGGGCTTTACAGATGGCTTCTGGATTCCTAGTGAAGCAGTGGGTGGTCGCAGGGAGCCAGAAAATTTGAAATCTGCGCTGCAGCATCCGGAGGTGGTGGGGGAGAAGTTGGCGAAGGAGGTGAGTTTGGGGCGGATGGGTGGCCCATTTCAGGAACCGCCGCTGGAAGGTTTGGTGGTGTCGCCGCTGGGTTTAGTACCCAAAAAGGAACAAGGTAAGTTCCGTTTGATACATCATTTATCCTTCCCGCCGGGGGAATCGGTAAATGATGGGATCCATCCCGAGGCGTGCGCGGTAGGGTATACCTCGATGCGATTGCCTGGGTGCGGAGGTATGGAAAAGGGGCTTTGTTGGCAAAGGCGGATATTGAGGCCGCTTTTCGGTTGCTACCGGTGCACCCGCTGTGCATGTGGTTGCTGGGGTATAAGTGGGGTGGGGGGTATTTTGTTGATCGTTGTTTACCAATGGGGTGTTCAGTTTCGTGTGCGCTGTTTGAGAAATTTAGTTCGTTTTTGGAATGGGTGGTTAGGACGGTGGCGGAAGTGGACTCGGTCATCCATTACCTGGATGATTTCTTGATGATTGGTCCGGCTGAGAGTACGGTATGCAGGGTGTTGTTGGCCACGTTGCAACATGTGGCGGAACGGTTTGGGGTACCGTTGGCGGTGGAGAAAACGGAGGGACCTGCTACAGTGCTGACTTTTTTAGGTATTGAATTGGATACTGTGGCTATGGAGTGTAGGTTGCCGCAGGACAAGTTGGCGGGTCTGCGGGTGGAGGTTAGCATGGCAAAAGGAAGGCGCAAAATGCGGCTGCAAGAGGTGCAATCCCTACTGGGTAAGTTGAACATTGCATGTAGGGTGATTCGGATGGGCAGGATATTTTGCAGGAGGCTCGCGGCGGCGATGGGCGGGGTGAAGGCGCCGACGCATTTTGTGAGATTGTCTAGGGAGGTGAGGGCGGACCTAGTGGTTTGGGAGAGGTTTTTGGTTTCCTTTAACGGACGGGCGTTGTGGTTGGAGGGGCCGGTGACCGCAGTGGACTTAGAATTGTTTACAGATGCGGCAGGGGCGATGGGTTTCGGAGCATACTTTGGTGGCAAATGGTGTGCGGGGGCGTGGCCCAAGTCTTGGGTGGAAGGGGGTTTGGTGAAGGATTTAGTTGTTTTGGAATTGTTTCCGATCGTGTTGGCAGTTGAGCTGTGGGGAGAGGAGCTGGCTAATAAGAAGGTGCGTTTCCACTGCGACAATCTGGGGGTTGTGCAGGCGTTGAACAAATTTTCAGTCTCCTCAGTGGCGGCAGTCAGGTTGATGAGGTATTTGGTTTTAAAATGCATGCAGTTTAATATCTTTATTTTTGCAAAGCACATTCCAGGGGTTATTAACTTGATTGCCGATGCGTTGTCTCGTTTCCAGTGGGACAGGTTTTTCGCGTTGGCACCAGAGGCGGAGTGTCGCGGTTGCCCTTGTCCAGAAATGTTGTGGGACATAGTGTTGGGATTATCGGAGGTTTGATCCGGAGGTCGGTGAGTGAGCGGACTTGGGGTGCTTATGCAGCGGTGTGGAGAGAATGGGAAGGGTTATGGGAACAATTGGGGGGTAGTGTCAGGGAAGGCACGGCAGGGCATGTTTTGGTCTACTGGCTGGCTCGGGAATTCGCTAGGGGGGCATCAGTGGCTTCGGTTAATAGGCTGTTGGCGGGTATGGCATTCTGGTTCAAGTGGCAGGGCTGGCGGGATAGGACCAAAGATTTCATAGTGCGGCAGGCGGTGAAGGGATACAGGAAAGGCCGCAGGGTGCAGGATGGGAGGAGGCCGGTATCCTTTGGCTTGTTGGAAAAGGTGGTGGGAAGCTTGGGAGTGGTGTGTGCGGGGGACTATAAAAGGTTGTTGTTTACGGCAGCTTTTTGTATTGCGTTTTTTGGGGCCATGCAAATTGGGGAATTGGTTAGCCTGTCCAAAAGGCGGCCGGGGGGTTTGTTGTTTGAGGATGTGGTCTGTACTGGGGATGAGGTGAGTATGTGGATTCGGAGGTCAAAAACGGACCAACAGGGTAGGGGCCTTATGGTAAGAGCTTTTAGGTTGGGGGACGGGTCTGCTGTTTGCCCGGTAAGGGCTGTGGAATGTTTCTTGGGGGTGAGACAGGGGTCGATGGGTCCATTGTTGGTTCATGAGGATGGGGCATTTTTGTCGCGATTTCAATTTATTGCAGTTTTTAAAAAATGTTTGCAGTTGGCAGGGGTGGATGCGGACGCTTTCTCTTCGCATTCATTCCGGATTGGGGCGGCTACGGAGGCGGCTAGATGGGGACTGGGGGAAGATGCCATCAGGAGGATAGGACGTTGGGAATCTAGGAGGTTTCAGTCGTACGTGAGGCCTCATTTGTTGTGATTGCATGGGTTAAGGGGGCGCACATCAGCTGTTTTGGGGGGGGGGTCGTGCAGTTGGTATTACTTGTTTTTTGTTTTGCAGGTGATCGGAGGTGTCTGGTTTGGATCGTGGGGCACTCATTTGTATGGTGGGGTGCCCGTAGGGCGGATGTTCGGCCGGAGGGCAGACAACTGGGTTTTCCAAGGGAAGAGGTCATGCTGCGCTGGATTGGAGTGCGCGGGATGCTGTGGAGTAGGATGGTCCCGGAAATTCGGAGGTGTGCAACGCTGGCAAGGGCGCCGGATGTGCTGGTAATGCACGCAGGGGGCAACGACTTGGCACGGAGGGGGATGAAGGAGTTGGTCAGGGATGTACGATTGGACTTTTTGCGGTTGAGGGTGGAGTTTCCCGGGACTGTCTTGGTGTGGTCAGATATTGTGGCTAGGGCCATGTGGAGGGGGGCACGGTCAGTGGATAGGATAAATAAAGCGAGGATCAAGGTGAATAAGGAGGTGGGGCGGTTTGTGGCGAGGAATGGCGGTTTGGTCGTGCGTCATCGGGAGTTGAAGGAGGACACGCGGCGTTTTTTGAGGGGTGATGGGGTCCATCTGAATGATGTTGGGACGGATCTTTGGTGCTTGGGTTTACAGGATGGAGTGCAACGAGCAATACGGGTGTGGAGGGGCGCACGGGAGTGAGGTTTCCCGCCCGTGCGCTGTGGCGGTTGAGGTTTGGTGGAAGGTAAGAGTGCTTTGTAAAGTTTGGTTAGGGGGCACCCAAGGTGGTGGAGAACCCCCTTTTAAGTGGTAAAGGTGGAGGCCCCTGAGTTGGTACGGTGTTGCTTAGGGTCCAGATTGGTATGGTGGTTTTGGAGAATATGGTGATGTGGTGGTGGCGGACTTTACCTTCGTGACCTGCAACCTAGTTGTTTGTTGGGAAAATGGTTTGAGCTAGAAGTGGTAAAGGTTGTTATCAAAGGGTTAATTTAAGAAAATAAAGCTGGTTATTTATTGGGGTTTATTATTGTGTCTACTGTTGTTTGTTGTTTATTTGTTGTTTGTTTGTTGTTTATTTGTTGTTTGTTTGTTTATAATAGTATGTGTTAAATGATTATATTTATACATAATAATAAGTTATAAGAATGGTTAATTGTTATTTGTTAATAAACGGCTGCTTGCCAGCCACTTTAAATGCAGAATGGTGTAGTGTGTTATTTTGTAGGTTAAGAACTGGAGGGAAAGGTCGAAAAAGGGGGTGCTGGCAAGAAGGAAGGAGCACAAGTATGTATGGGGGGGGGGGGAATCCGAGGGGAAAAGGTACGAGCTCCCCTAGTCATGCTGCTATTAGAAATTTTTAACTGCTAAATTATTACCCATGTGACATGGCCCTTACCATTATTAAAATGATACATGCAGGGCAAAGCGTCAGGTTTACTTTACTCCCTAACATCACAAATGTATCTTCACTTCCCTTCCCCAATCTGTTCAGACCCACAATTGTGATGCACAATATTCACATTTGTATATATATATATATATATATATATATATATATATATATATATACTTATCCCTACCTGGAAGTACTAAGTATTTGAATGGAGAGTGAGGCAAAGGTAAGCACATTCTGAGGAGGGTGGGAGAATTAAATGGCAAAAATGCTGATTTGTTTTCTACATTTTTGTAGCCTTTTTTGGATCCTGTTCCTCTACTGAGGGGAAAGTGATTAGATGCTAAGCATTACAAAGGGAGTCCCTACTACTCCTTCACCTGATTACCTGGTAATACCCTAATTGTTAAGGGTAGTATGTAGTAAATCCATCTCAAGATAGATTGAAGCACTTAAAAGACATCCAAGAAACAAAGGACCAAGGACAATAAGAAAAAAGACAAAACATGGAAACTCTCTGCAGGTAAATACATGGTACTGGATTGTCATAGTGTGTAACATATGTTGTTTTTTGATTCAAATAATAACAGACCTTATTGAAGCTTTTATAAATATCTTATGAAAAATTGGAGCAAAGTGTTGCAAAAAACTTTTGTGGAATGCTTTAGATTACAATGGTTGTGAACTTTCACATTTAAACTTGCATAGAGGCCATCACCCATAAAAACAATTGACACTTAATTTTCAATTTCTGAGCATGAACATCTAGCGTACTGTATGTACAGTGGTCTCTTATTATTGTTTGTGGATCCATTCTGCCAGATCACTAAACGACAGATTGCTAACAATCACTAATTTCTGGGGAAAAGGACACAGAAGGACCCCTCTCGCCCATCCCCTCTTTTCAAAGAACAAACTAATCTGTACAGCAATCCTTTGTTCGTATTGTCCCTGTAGATGACCACTTACAATCTTTTCCAATGCCATTACAAGAGGCTTTACAAATTAGTCCAAAAATGATCAGAATAAAGCATTGTCATAAATACCATCTTGCATCTGTGCTATCCAGGATATGTGATCGATTCTATAATGTTGCTGCTCAGTTATTCCAGTGAAACTATACGAGAATAATTGCTCGCATTGCATTAAATGGATGAGATGATTGATCATTGCCCAATCTTTGTTTTCTATTTTTAGTATTCAAGATTAATCCTGAGAGTAATTTTGCTGGAATTCTCGACAACCTTAAAAAACTATTTTGAATACAATACAGTCCCTTAGAATAATTTACATAATTTAGGCTTTTACTGAACAAAGTTGGGCAGATCAGGTTTGATTTGGCTGCTCATACATTTTGGCAATTTTTTCTGACTTTAGGATTTAGCATAGGCTGAGTAAGGTTTTACTTTGCTAAAGGGGATCAGTTAAAAACTGGTCATATATTGAGATATCTATTCATTCTGAAAAAAATCCTGGCTTTGGTAATGTTGTGTATCATTCACTATTCAAATGGCCATATATTTGCCCTGCCTTACAATGTGCCATGATACAGTGTTCTACCAGCTACATTTTTAAATACCCAACATTCTTATATAACCAAATAAAACTATATTATTTAGGTATTTGAGTTTACTTTAAGTTAGTATAAAACACATTCAATACTGTACAAATGCCATGAGGGCATTTATCTAAAGCTAAATATATGAAAAGTTACATTTTATTGATGTGTTCCTTACTTGAGGCTAAAAACATTTTATCCCAAAGGCAACAAGAAAACTCTATTGGTACGAAATTATGCAAGCAATTATTGTGTTCCTAACCAGTAAATTTATCAAGCATGACTGCAGTCTTCACATTTACATGATCGCAAAATCTTAGTCACCAGGAAGAAAAGCAATGAGGAGACCTCAAAAATACACACAAACATAAACAAGAAAATGAAAACAAGAAACAAAGTGCAAAAATATCCAGGGAGCATTATATCTATGTAAATGTATACATACACTGCAAGGGTTTGTGAAAGAGCCAAGGCCTCTACATAAGTGTACTGTGTAATAAATAATGTAATTACTATAAACTATCTAACTTGTTAAAGAAGAAGCAATGCACAAATAAAAAGGGGTTTCAAGTTCATCAATCAAGTGGAAATCCCAGACTTTGCTCTAAGATATTGACCAGAGGGGGTCTCAACACTCTGAACCACTGATCAACTTATGCTAAGAAATGACCCTTGAAGAAGACCTTACCGTGCTCCTTATATTGAAAAACAACAACAGAAGCTACTTGATGCAACAGTTCATCAGTTTTTGGTAAACTGTCTATTTTACTAAAAAGTTACTGAAATCTTCAATAAAAATACTTTATTCATAAACATTTAAAACATGTAAAATATGGAACTAGTTATTTATTATATGTTAAAACTTCTTCCTCCAGTCATACGTATGATATAAAACCATGTCACATTATTTATGTAGGAAAGTGTATGTCATTTGGAACAGGAAATGCAGCTATTTATGTGGCTTTCTCAGAAAATGAAATAAAAATGTCAAAGCTGTATATACCAGTTGTTAACAAATACCAACATTAACCTTAAAAAATAAAAGGATGAAGGCCATTGGTACTTTATTGAGCAAATCAAATTTTCGCCGAATTTTAGAACAGGATTTATGCTAATAATTAAAAATTGTATACATTTTGTATTTAAATACATTTTTACTTCAATAAGTAAACATAACATGAACCTGTCAAAAGGCTAAAATGTCCCTGTTACGTACTATCCCACCTTCGTTCTGTTTTGATTCCTTATACTATTGTTCTGTACTTTTATTGTTTTTAAAAATCATTTCAATAAATAAAGAATGCTTACAAAAAATAAAGGCTTAAATGTATTAAGAAAACCTTGTGCTAAATTTTTGTTTAGTTTGTTTACTTTTTTTAAGTCATGATATATGTGTGTGTGTGTGTGTGTGTGTGTGTGTGTGTGTACTAACAGCATTGTAAGTTGCTTAAAGAGTCATTGATAAATAAGTGAGAAATCTCAGCACACTCATTTTTAAGAACTTAAGTCTGCCATTACATGCTATTCTGCATGCCACCTACTTTAGGTAGGCAGTAGTCAGGAGTATTTAATGTACTGCCCAGTGTACATAACGCAGTGGTCAGGAATTGAATGTGTAAAGTACAGTGTATGAAGTACAGGATCCCAGAGTGGTTAAAGCACAAGGTGTCAGAGTGCAAGGCTCAAAAATTTGTCATGCATGGAGTAAAAGGCTTAGAAGGGTGTAAACCAAGGAGTGCAGAACTCAAAAGTGTGTAACCCACAGTGTGCAGGGGTTAGAAGTGTATAACACACAAAGTTCAGGGGTTCTGAATACACAGAGCTCAGGGCTCAGTAGTGTCTAACATGGCAATGTGGAGCTTGGAAATGCCCACACACAGAGTGCAGGGATCAGGAAAGTATCGTACACATACTTTAGAGGTCAGGACTGTGTTGTACACAAAATGCAGTGTTCAGTGGTGTCAATTGTAAAGTGTGAGGCTCAGAAATTCTTAAAACACAAAGTACAGGGATAACAGGGGTAACACAGATAATAGGGGTAATAGGTGTGTATTGCACAATCTATTGCACAAAATAGAACCACAAATTACCTCCTCTTCCCTCTACAACATTAACTCCCCTCCCCACACAAGTACAGATTTCCACAGACTCCCCCAACATTCCTTCCCATTACAAAACCACACTTACTAGTAGAGGTTCCCCTCTCCTAAACACCCCACTGCAAACCCTGTACAGATCTCACCATCTCCAAAATACAGATATTCCACCTCCCTTCCTAAAATCCACTTACCAGGCCACTGATACAGGGAGAAGTAGTTTAGAGTAAGCAGATATGCTCCATGGCTGCATTGTGTTACATAGAAGCATTTCATGGCTCTGAATTGTTGCTGCCTGTATGTGATATCTGATGGGCAGAAGCTCATAGTGCCACCTAAAAGTTGGAGCCTCTCAGCCTAGGACAGCCCATCATAGATACAGGTCATTTTTCTTGGGTCCCTGAGCTAGTGACACCCCCATTGTCAAAGATTATTTATCATTTTTTGGCAGTTGTCATATCCACAGGGAAGAAGAGCAACGAATGCACTAAGAAGCATTTAAAAATGGACCGGCTTTGCACTGTACTAGAGACCACCATGTCAACAAAAGAATTCCACCTTACTTTCTTCACTATGTACATAGCTGCACATATGTAATCCAGTGTATAATTTTGGCATCTGTGGCCATTCAAGATGGTCAAAGACCCCAAAAATTTACAAAGATGACTTCAGTGTCTTTTGCCTAAACAATCACTAGAGGCTTACCCACATGAATTGATGGGGTTAACGTAATAACAAGGGAACTATCTTTTTAAAACAGATAAGCATTCAATCAGCATTTACACAGACCAACACTTTATAAATTGTATGTGGCAAAACCACATTGCTAACTTTGTATCAAGATATTGCAAACCTTCCTTTTAACGGTGACCTTAACTGAACTCTAGAAGGGTATTGTGCAGTAGATGTTGGATCTGTTTCTCAAGCGGGGAATTTGTGTACAATTTATGTATGGGATGAAGGACCTTATGCTGAGATTTAGTTTCTTTTCCAAGAATCGCATTACATGGACTCTAGAGGGAGAGAAGATGCTTTCTTAATGAAAAACTTGGACATTTTAATGAAATGGACGCCTAAGCTGTGAGCGCTGCCAGGGCTTTGCTGTGATCTTGTGAGCTTAATTCAGCTTCAGGTATTTTCAATTGTACAGAACAGATTTAGACATTTAAACTGTCTTTAAAAGTGCAGTTTATAACACAATATTTCTGTACTTTAAACACCCCGAACTGATAAAAGATATGTATGTGTGCTTGAATACAAAAATTACACATGAAAATGTAATTATTAATGATGATTAATTAACATTGTAGCAGTATACTTTATAAATACACAAACACATCATAATACAGTATTTACCTGTGTCCGAATGTTCACATCTTTGCCATTTTTAGACCAAAATAGATATTCCAGAATATGGAGTGGGGAAGATTCAGAACCTCTTTCAAATTTGTATGCTTTTCTCATTGTGGAGATTTCACCCTTACTTTCAAATCAGTCTGACACCCATTAAACCCCATGTCTATGCAAATATTAACCTTCTCCCACCCCTCACCCTCCTCTAACCCATCCTGCAAATGAGAAGACATATATAGATGCCTGAATCTGCTGTCCATTTATTTTTCAGTACAGTTTATGGGACCACTAATGCAGTGCTACAGTCTTCATGTGGTCCTTAAATATTTTTTCATTCAATAATGATAACTTTCTTAATGGACATCATTACCTTGCTACTCTACCCGTGCAAGCTGATAGTGACCATGGGAAAAGGAAATGGGGCTTGTAGTGTGGAATAAATCTAATGCTTGATGTTTAAATACCTTACTTACTTCTTGCGTTTATGTATAAAAGGATGGCTTCATGGAAAATCTCAGGGTGGGTATTCTGGTGGTGACCATGGACCATGTCTGTGTAATGTTGTCTTCATCAGAACCAGTGTGATATGGTTATGGAAGTAAATCCTGACTGTAAATAATGCCTGAACAAAAACCCTTATGATGCAGATTCAGATTTTAAAGCTCTTCAAGGCTGGAGCGGATACACTTTCATCAGTGAAGCTGGGTGATCCAGCAACCTTCAAATGGTTCTCGCACAGGATTCAAAACATTCGCTAGTTAATAGCAAAACACTTTTAAGAAAAGCATTCCAGGTTTGCTGAATCTCCCAGCTTCAATGATGAACGTGTATCCTCTCGAGCTTTGGAGAGCTTTATTAAATCAGGCCCATTGATGGGGGAATACTGTAATCCCTGTAAATGTAGTAAATAACCACAAAAGTATTACCACAAAATAACCACAAAGGTATTTAAGCATCTTATCCAGCATTCATGGACTTAACATAAAAAAATGTATAGTATGCTAAGTGTACTTTAGACTGTCATTTCTGACCTGTCCTACTGAAA
Source organism: Pyxicephalus adspersus (assembly GCF_032062135.1). Classification (NCBI taxonomy): domain Eukaryota; kingdom Metazoa; phylum Chordata; class Amphibia; order Anura; family Pyxicephalidae; genus Pyxicephalus; species Pyxicephalus adspersus. The sequence goes on along the minus strand of NC_092862.1, from coordinate 52,991,622 downwards.
ATACTTCTTGCATGGCTGTCATGTCATGGATCCCGTTAACTTCCAAACTTTCTGAGCCAGTGACCTAAGACAAATATGCAAGAATAAAACAATAAATCAGGAATACTTATCCATGGCTCTCAAATTGCTAAAGCTTTAGACATCAAGACAAGCAGTTCTCAATGGGAGCTCCCATTATTCTCTATGTACAGACCTCTGTACCTCTGCTTTGTTTTCAATATGTAAAATTACACTTTCCATCCTATGAATAATTATACTGTGCCTTGCTCTCCTCCACTGCACGTAAATGTCACACATTATTAGACAAAATATTTTCTCATTCTGTTAAAGCCTTCATGAGGAAATAAGGCTGGTGTTTTTCTTTGTCATGTGGGAAAATAACGGATTGGATTTATCTCCTCTATAGTACCTTTGGAATGCTGCCCAGTAAAAGATTCACAGCACGTGTGATCATCTCTGAGCGCAGTAATTAGCTGGCGGTCATAATCATGCAAAATATGCGCTGGTGCAGGAAGAAGTCAGACTCTATGCATTTTATACGGCATCTTTAGCTAGGAGGATATAATCAAGGTGCACCACTAAGCAATTACTATATCTGCATTGCTTCAGAATGTTTAATAAGGCATAAATGGGATCAATTTTCTCCTATATTTTTAGTAAGTGATGCAGCATAAAATAGGATTTAAATCTACTTGTGTAAAACATATATACACATCTATAACTTTTGCTACTGTCTGCTACAAAATAACATTGACCTTCGCAGTAATAACAATATAAAGGGCAGCTACACATCTCCAGCAAAAATGTAAGTAATGCATTAAAATGCTAAACTTAGAGAATAAAATGCATTATTGACGTTCTTGTTTTGTAGTTCCTGTGTACGCTTTCAAAGGCCATTGTGAATTATCTGAAATGTTCAAATGTTGTTTTTTGCCATTAGTGCAGGTGTCTCTAGACAAATTAACAGTTTATCTATGAAACAACAATTTTTTTTAGTAAAGTTAGGGCCATTTGACTGCAGCAATCTACTGCACTGCCAACTAATCCCATTCCACAGAGTAGGAGCATGTCCCTTCTGGCTTCAAAGTTACTTTTTCTCCTCCCCTGAAGTTTCCCACTGCTAAGGAAAAAACAACAGTTTACTTTGCGCCTGTGGCATTTTTCCTCCACACGCATGAATGGGGTCTTACAGGTCTTCTCAGGTTTTTATTTCTATTGGTCAGAGTACCAAGGTTATTTTCCCCTTACTTCTTGCCAGCCTGAGGGAAGTGTGGTTGTCAGTGCCATGGATTACTAGAGCCTGATACTAAGTCATATTCAGTTAATGAATAACAGACAGGTTGCAATTTAAAATACATCTTAAATTAGGGTTTTATACAATTATCACTTTTATTTCAGAGATTTGGCCAGTTGATGTCTGGTCTGATGGCGATCATCCTTGTTGTAATGACAATGATCATGTCTCTTGGACATGGACCCATCCCAGCCTGTGAATGAACAGTAATAGGAGAAGTAGTACTGTGATGAGCTCATGTCTTTGGCACTCCTTTTTCTCCTATCACATAATTGGCCAGCACATGAACTGCTTTTTCTGCTTGTTCTCATACTGCAGTCTTGCTGTACAGGTATAGCAAATGGCTAATACCAAATCAGTTTCAGGTACAAAGAGAATGCAATATCTAATTGGAGAGCTGCATGTATGTTCCTTTTATATGTGACTATAGTATATATTTATTAAAAACAATCAAACACAAGAAAGATTTTTTTTTTAAAATACCTCCAAATATTGGTCATTTTGTCATTTTAGCACACCATTCTCCACCATTACATGTAAAAAGCACAATTATTGATTTAAATCAATATATGTTTTTACAAGGCCGGTGAGGTGTGAATAAGATGTGCTCACTATTCACACGGGCAAATACTAATTTTTATGTCCTGCTAGGCAATAAAAACAAGATTAAGAATACCAGAATTGTACAGATAATCTATAGAGACATTTTAAAAATGACATACAATAAACCAGGAAAATCCCTAATCAAATCTGAGGTAAATATACAAATTAGTAAAAGAAAGAAGTGATCAAATGTTTCCTTAGGTTTGCCTTAGTAAGATGGAAAGGCCCTCTGATTAAAATTGCTGTCAATCAGCAGCAGCTAGGTCCACATTTACATTTTAATTGATGGAATAATAGCGCTTCTTGTAAAAATGTTACAGTCCAACGGGCCCTGTTGGATTTATTCAAGTTAATAGCTTGAACATGGTGGACTAATCCCTCAGAGGCTCTGAGACTCTCAAGAAGCAGCTAGGTACCGCCTGCTTTTAGCACAAAGCAAGCGATCCTGCGTGTTTACGAAGCAGATGTCAAGTTTAAGTTTCACATAAACGCCACTCACACTTTTGAAAGTGATCTTGGGATTAAAATATAAAGTCCTTGAAAAGAACAAGAAAAGTCAAACAAAATATTTCCTAAGGCAGTGCTAGGCATTCACTCATCATTTTTCTGTACAACATGAATAAAAGAGCATTACTAGGAAAATATTAAGGTAAAAAGTAAGCATACAATGAGCGACGCCAAATGTATGCTTGTCAACTGGATTCTGTTGTTTGGGGAAAAAAACTAAAGTTCTGACTGTCGCTGATGCTGGCAGATCCAGTTGTGCCAAGGATATGGAACCTAAACACTTATATTAAATAGTCTGGTGGAGTTATGTAATTAAAGTAGAACAAATATAAATACAAAAAAAAGTATACACATGTGCAGCTTTGTGTAGGCATACCTGCAGTTACATGCATGGGAATTACACTTCAGCCTGGCCAATCAAGAAAAGTTCTCAGAAGGAGAACAGTGAAGATATCAGTCCCTTCAACCAGGCAGGTTTATTTTATTGCAGACATCGTCTATCCCTTCTGCAAAAAAGAACCCAGTTGCTTGCAGTTTTTTATTGTTCAAGTTTAGTACCTCTACCCGTAAATAGAAGAAGCTGACCTTGGATAGGGCCCCTGTTTTGGCCACACATTTGTGGAGACATGCCACACAGCCCTACATGGCAAAGGGCTTAACTTTTCTGCAGTTACAAAATACCTACAGATCTTGTCCCACCCCTAGTTTGTGACTGGGCACATAGGTGGGCTTTGTTACTTTGTTTTCTCCTCCTATCAGACTGATTCTTGCACCATAATACAACTGATTGGCTCGTTGTGCTACAGGATACCAGTTCAAATTCATGTACTGGCATTGTTGTAATTAAAATAATAAATAAGGATATATTAATGATGACAGAAAAATTGTGTTTCTTTTCTGTCTGACTGGAATTTAAGAAAACTTCTACTGTTCATAATCCATGCCAGGTTTTTATTGAATTTCTGCCCAGTTATATTGTCATAATAAACACAAGAATGCACAATAATGTTCTCTGTGGATTTATGATGACCCATATACCTACTTTTTTAATATATGGATTCCCCAAGTAATAATAGATTGCAGCCAAGCTGTCCATATGTATTACAGATAATAAGTATCAATCAAGAATCTGTAATGGAATGCATACTTAACGCTGACAAATTGTTATTCTGTGTAAAAGTATTTTGGCTGGTTTCTCCCATGGGATACTAATTTCTTCAGTGTTATCGAGTACATACATAAAGGGAATAAACTATATCTTAGACAATGCTTTCAATGGAGTGGAAAATGGAAATGAGATTGAGTTTATTTTAGTTAAATTACCTTGGCCAAGACAATTCAGTTGCCCGAAAGTGATATGATGTGTTACGTTTTTATTTACTTAGTGGGGTAATAGGCATTTGACATATTTTGCATTTGTGAGCAGATAAGTCGAGGAGGTTGTTACATAATATCCGCTAGTAATAGCTCTAAAATGAATACTTCATGAGTTATTGTTTCACGCAATTAGCTGTTCTGTGGCTCGTCTCGTTTTCTACAATTATTAATAATTGTACAATGCTGGAATAATCTTCCGTGGTGCTATACTATGCATTACAACTAAGGGTAAGCAACAGAAATACGAAGAAAGATGTGGATTGAGTGCATAAGAAAACGAATACAGTACAAGCAAGATACAATACAAGACTCCTTGGGCCCATGTCACATATTTCCTTGTTACTAAGAAAATTATAGCTATTTTGTATGGAATTGCTAACTTGCTGTGACTAACTAAATATCCAACGTAAGTTTAAACTTTTGTAGCTCAGTTGCTTAGTGACTGATTTAGAACAGTTTCATGTTTCATGATTTGTAGCCAAGCACGCCAATCCAACTAGTTTTACACAAAGCAGTGACAAATCACTTCTTGAAGACAAAATCCCAGTAACTCTTGCAGTTAGAACGCTACACGCACATTCCTGGTCTTAGTTTTTTGCAACAACAAAAAATGATGGTTTCTAAAAAATTAGTTATTTTTGTTGCTAGGGGATAACGAGCAGTCGTTGTAGTCAATAAAATGTCTGTATTGCTTAAATTTAAGTGATTTCCAGTTAAATTGCTGAGCCAGCTTTTCGCAGCATTTGGAACCAGTGGCAACATTGTCTAGTTACTCATGTTATCCAATGCTTCAGATGATCATGCAAAATGTCATGTAATTTACAATCCAGAATTGAACAATGCTAAACAAAGTAAAGCCTGTACTGAGCCACTGATTTCTGATGACACAATCTACAGAATATTAATGTTAATTGTGAAAATGTGGTAAAAACACATACAGTATGTTTATTTTTATATAGCTAAAATAAAGGTAGCAGTTAAGATGCTTGATTCAGCCCCACATTTATGAGAGGTTACGTGTGTCTGAGTCTCTGGTGACTATACTTCGGGAAAACCCCCATTCTTTCCAACCCCTCCCGCGCCTAAATATTTATTTTGTTTTAAGATGTAATATTCTAAGATGAAATGTTACCTGAATCTGAAGTCATGTGCTGATCTGTGATGCCCCTTCTGTGCCGGAGATCACAATCTACAGAATATTAATGGTAATTGTGAAAATGTGGAAATTTATGAAAGGTTATGTGTGTCTGAGTCTCTGGTGACTATAAGCTGTTTCAAACTTTAGGATATAGTTTTATAAAAGCAAAAACAAAGTGTCCAGGACATGTTGGTAGAAGTAGGGGCTCCTTAGCTTTTACTGCATGACTTTCAATCCAATTAGAAGTAAACATTTTCTAGCACCCTGACACTAGGGGTTCTGTTTTTCTTACCCAACCTCGAATAAGTCAACAAATACATAAAATGTATCTTTAAAACAAACTAACATAATGTCAGAATCCAAATAGGAACCCAGGGCTGCTTATGAGGCTGGTGTATGACCCATAAACTCACCTTGGCTTGGCTTGATCCCTGACGATGGTTCTGTCTTGCTCCTGCTCTGCCTGCGCACTGATCCCAGCTTGTTTATTGCTGTGGTCTTGCTTGTTGCTGCAGCTAGTGGACCCCAAGCTTGTTCCCAGATGACACATAAATGAAACATGAAGGCAGCCAGTGTTGACTTTCTTCTGAAAATATTAATTGCATGGATGCCATTCTGACATTCTAATAATCTTTTGTTGAAAGTCCAACTCTGGGAACCCCCCATTCTTTCCAACCCCACCCGCACCTAAACATTTATTTTGTTTCAAGATGTAATATTCTAAGATGAAATTTTACCTGAATCTGCAGTCATGTGCTGATCTGTGATGCCCCTTCTGTGCCGGAGATCAATGATCTGAAGCTACACTTTGGACCAGCTGACTGGTTTGTTGCCTCCTTTCATCTCATTATATCATGATACCCCTGTGAGTGAAAACTTACTGAGAGCTGTTGCTGTAAAAAAAGCCTGGCCTGATTTATATAAATATGGCAAACCCAGGATTTGAACTTATAAATCTAAGAAATAATGAGACTTGAAAACAACAGTTTTAATTTTATATGTTGTCTCTGTTCAGCTTGATCATCATAACCTCCAATTATATGTGAACCTGGAAGCTCACCTGAGTTCACCCTATAAGTATAGACCTTTGACTATGACTCCAAGGACAGGTTATCTATGTTTTTGTGTATTTCTTTCAACTGTGTAGAACTGTCTTTCCAGGCACTATGTCCTCAATTTAATACATACTGTATATCTGCCAATTTTTAAATATGATTTACCTCCAGGGAGAAGAGTTGGAGCAAGAGCAGTGGCAAAAATGTCTTCTCAAACAGATTGATTAACTATAGACACAACTTTATTAGAGGCAAACTATAAGATACCAATGCACTGGTATCCTGTACTAGAAATAGTCACATCTTGTGTATCATAGGGTTCAGGTGATCAGCATAAGCAGGTACTATGTAACCATATTTAGTAGACATGTCCCAAAAGCAAATGTTTTGTATTGTATTATTATACACTCCTTGAACCCTTTCCTTTCTTTTTGAGGTTTCTCTTTTTTCCTCATAATACCTACCATTTCATTATTATTAACATTATGGGAAATATACTTGTATTTTTTTTTTATTCACTGTGCTCTCCATAAATAAATTTGTAAGACAGAGGATTCCTTGAAACAGATGATACTGTCATAGCATTTTGCTGAATTCTCTTTTATACATGAACTGAATGTACTTTACTGAACAAAAAGGCAATAAAAGATTGAAATGGAAAGAAAAATCTCTCTTAAAAGTGCTTTTATTAAAAAAAAAAGAGTTTTAATTATAAAATATTTAGATTATCTAGGCATTCAAGTTTAATGCTTGCATGCTAACATTTTATGATGATATATGTAGCATATAAAAAATGGCTGATGAATTTAAAAGATACAGCACACAAGGGAACAAACTAGAGCTTTGCTACAAAATACCAAAATTTTATTTTGGGTAATTCTAGAGTTTTTTAACCGAGGTATCTGACATACTATTAATCTATGTATTCTGAGTAAACTTTATAACTCTGTTAATGCTATCTTGTAATATTTTATCATAGAATTTTGGAATTGCAGAATAATTATTCTGTGCTATCTACAGTAAAAACCATTACAGAAATTTAGAAGCAGAAACATTGAAATACAATGGTATAATGAATTCTTTCTTTCAAGGTCATTTACTTAGATGACAGCATTGACATTTATTATTTGACAAATGAAATGTTTCACTGGAGTAGCATAAAATACTAAATGTGCTGCTGTCGAGAAAATTGAAAAAAAAAATTACAGCGTAGCTTTTAAAATTGTATTTAATAAAATAAAATATATAGGTTTAAAAAAATATAACTTCAGTAATCACACATGGATACACATCCAACATACATACAGGTTTCAAAATGTGCTAAGCAGGTAAAAAGATCTTCACCAAAGTATATATTTGTATACTTGTCTTTCGTTTTAACTTTGCACTGTATTGCTTTGCTTTGAAATAGATTTGCATGCAAGGTTTTCTAAGTTATTGAGGCCAACAGCACTTTGTGTGATCATATGTAAGGAAGAGGCTCATAGGATTTCTTTGTGTGTTCCTCCAGCACAAGTATTTTTATTGGCAAGTCATACTTTCAGTCGAATTGTTTTGTATGGAAGAACTTTCAGAACACATCCCTTGTGACCATAGAAATGATGGTATGCCATTTTTGAACAGATGGAGATGGCAGGTGAGCTGTGCAACATAGCAAATATAACTAATTGTGTATAAATCCATACAGTACATTCATTTGTGCGACTTTTTGCCCCAGCTGCAGTTTGGCATATTAATCTGAAACGCCTGTGAATCTGTAATTATGGAATATTACTTTTGTATTTTGTTTTAAATTGTATAAACAGTGTATTTTCTTATCAGATTCCTTCAATTATGATCTCAAAATTGGTGTGTAGAATGCTTTTACAAATCTTCCATCTTTTACCAGATACTGTCCTGATTTTAAAACACATCATTTCCTGGCAAATGTAATGATTTGTACTGGGTCTCCTGAACTGTACTTGCCAACATACTCCTACTGAGTATCCTACTAAATAAAATGCCCAATCCAAACTGCTTACTAAAAAATTCAAAGCCACTGCAGATTGGTGCCTGGGTCTGGTTCATACTTCTGGTAACATATTTTATTGATCACTAAACCCAAACCCATTACACCCTATTGAAATCTACAGGTGACAAATCGTCTATTGAATTTCTTGGCATTTCTGATTATGATTCCAGTTTTCAGATTTAGAGACAATCCCTGTTTTATTATTGCAGCGCCGGAAAATACATTTTTGTGAAAAAGTTTTGGTTTTAAAATTGTTTAGTATGATTTGTATCTGCATTGTTTTATGTGTAAGGGCTATGTGTAAGCCTCTGATATTCATTTTGAACTTTTTCTGGGAATGAACTTTTTCTGGGAATGAGTACTTATGTACCCTGTGCTCATTCTCCTGAATAAGGGACAGCAATCTGGAATCCCCAGTATATATTTGTATCAAACTAGCATATTATGGCGACAAATTATTTTACACTTCTTTTACAGCATTTGAGCACTTTTCCTTGCCATATTTTCAACATTTCAGTCGAGAGTACATATCTTCATTGCTATAAAAACCATAAAAAAAATGTGAACCAACCAAATAACTTTAGAAATCACATCATTTGTTAGTTAGGGTTCACCTAGGTGCTGTTAAAGTGTGGCATGATCCATCATATGATGTCTGTATACAAACTGTAAATGGCCTGTTCTGAAAAGCCTTGGTAACACCATTAAATAAGCATCATGAAGACCAAAGAGCACTCTAAACAGGTCACAGTTTATCTATAAGTATAGATAAGTAAAAAAATGTCAAACTTTGAACATTATGTGAATGCTATTAAATTCATCATAATAATGGAAAGAATAATGACACCACTAACAACTCAACAAGGCCATCCTCCAAAACTCACACACTGGGCAACTAGAGCATTCATCAGAGATGCAACATCAGGTTCACTGCTAAAATAGGATTATCTGTCCAAAAGAATACTTTAAGCTGTACACTTCACAGAGCATGGCTAAAACAAATGTTGGGTGTAAGGAACTTACCTGTCCTGCGAGCCCGCGGTGTCCTTGGGGATCCCAGCCACAGAGGGAGATTCCGCTGTAGCAGGCAGCATGGCCGAGGCTGCTGCTCTGCTCGCAGCTTGTCTCTCTCTGCAGGCGGAGGGATCCGTCCTGGCCAAACTACTGTTCAGCCAGGCGGCATCCCTTGCATCCCTTCGGATGTGGTTACTGAATCTCCTGCTCTCAGCACTCCTTTGCATGTGCGAAGTAGTGCACGTCCTAGGGGTGCTGTGGGAAGAGGTGCGCGTGCCACTATGCGTCCCTCTTGTACCCCCCAAGGGCGTGGCACTCGGCTGCCTCGCCCCGGGGTGGGGCATAGTTAGTTTGAATTCCCTGCGGCCAATCGTCCGCAGGGGATTCACTTAGTCTCCTATCAGATGGCGCTAGGTGGTGCAAGGTCATTGGTCACGCTGGCCATTTAAGGAGAGCCTGTCCTGTACACCATTGCCCGCTATAAGCCTCTGTTAACACAGTGTGCATGGGTGCGTCCTTGTGTTGGTTTAAGTTTATCTGCTTTTGTCATCTCCATAGTGACCTGGTCTGAAACTGACTCTGCTTGAACTCTGCCAGCCCTGACCTCGGATTGTTACTGACCATTCTGCCTGCTGCCTGCCCTGACCTCGGATTGTTCTTGACCTGTCTTTGCCTTACCCTCTTGTACTTCGCTTGTTTGGACTTAACCCTTGTTGTGCTTTATGACATTGAATAAAGCCTGATTGAAGGATATCTGGAGTTGGTTGTGGTTTGTGTGCCCAGGCGCATTACATTGGGTTTGCCAGAAATTTAGGGCTGAGATTCACCTTCTAGAAGGACAATAATCTCAAACATACTGATAAAACTACATTGGAATGGTTTAAAGGAAGACATTTAATGCATTGAAATGACCAATCAAACCCCAGACCTCAATCCACCTGGGACTCTGTGGTATGACTTGAAGATTGCTGCATACCAAACAACTCATCTAGTTTAAAGGAGTCAGAGAAGTTTTTCCTTAAAGAATAAGGTGAATAGGTGACTAGATGTGCTAAGCTAATAGAGACATTCCCAAAAGATTTGCAGTTGTAATTGTAGCAAAAGGTGGTTCTAAAAAGCATTGACTTTGAAGCTGTATCAGGAAGGGGAGCAAGAATACCTATGCAACACTCATGATTTCTGTTTTTTTTTCTTAATTATTGGGTCTCAGTTGCTCTGGTGGTTCCCAGGAGGCACTGGACCTTGAACCACTGATAGTCAGTAAAAGCTAAAGTCTAGCACAATACTCAAGAGCCGAGTCAATCAGTTCCTAAACTTACCAGTCTAATACAGAGCACTCTGCGGGAGAACATCTTGAAGATCAATGTAAACACAATGGGCCTGATTTATTAAAACTACACTTTCATCAGTGAACCTGGGTGATCCAGCATGGATCTTAACTGCCTTGGCGGTATTTCTGAGAGTGGCTCGGTGTGAATTTTACATACCAAAAGCAGTAGCTCAGAGCAACACTCGGGGTAGGAAAAAAACATCTTACCTGCTCTTCTTGATCCAGCGGCATGCTCAGCAATCCCCGTCTGGCTTCTGTATCACATCCTCGGCTTGATCAAAGTGATGCGCGAAACGTCGGTAAACTAGGGAGGCGTGGCTTGGCAGGAAAACTAAAAGAAGATTACATACTTTTAAAACACCTCTATGTCTAATTTATGTCATTTATTACTATTTATTTGCAGTACAACCAAGGAAATAATAATGTATGTATTCCAATGTGCTACCAAATAATAATGTATGTGTGTTTTATGGTAGAAAACAAATGCTAAAAGGTATAATGTGTGGAATGCAGAAATTACCAAAATGAAATTTATGTTTGGATACCACTTCTGCACAGGTTGCCCCACTACTCCCTGGAGAATAATTAGCCCCAGATTAAGCCAAATATCCTTTTCAGTGACAGATTCCAATTTCCTGCTTCTGGAAAACCTGCTGGGTGTAGCAGCTAACTGTTGCCCTGGGGAACCTGTTGGTTTCCTCAACAATTTTCTGAATGACTTCATTCATTCATGTCATTCAGAAATAACTCCAGGTACGCCAAGGGGTTGTGTTCCACATCTACCTTCAGACCAGGCCTCTCAGTAAATGGAAATCTTGGGGGCACTGGCTGATCCTGACTAATGTCAATTGAGCACCAAGTGTAAATATCACTAACCTCAGTGACAGAATCGTTGCTGTCACTTTCAGTGTCCGATGACAGGTCTCCAGGTGACAGGTCTCAACTAGCGATTCCAAGTCGCTCTCAATGTCTGAAAGTTGTTCATAAGCAGCTTGACTTGAGAGACATCTTTTGGAAGCCATGGCAGAGGTCAGGGCTGGCAGCAGGCAAAAACGTTGTCAGAATCCAGGCAGAGGGCAGGGCAGGCGGAGACGTTATCACAATCCAGGCAGAGGTCAGGCAGGTGCCAGGCAGAGATGTAGTCAGAATCCAGGCAGAGGTCAGGGCATGAGGCAGGCAGAGACGTGGTCAAAATCCAGGCAGGGGTCAGGGCAGGCGGCAGGCAGAGATGTGGTCAAAGGTCAGGCAGAGGTCAGGCAGGCGGCAAGCAGAGACATGGTAAGAATCCAGGCAGAGGTCAGGCAGGCGGTAGGCAGAGACATGGTCAAAATCCAGGCAGAGGTCAGTAATCAAATGCAATTGCAGACAGGCAGGGCACTGTAACAGTGTAACACTTCAACTCTCACTCCAATGCTCAAAAAATACTGGCTACTTTGTATAGGATTCAATACAGTTATTTGTATTGAATCCAAAACAAATTTATTCAAATTTCCAGCCACGCACAGAATGCAATGATCAAAAAGATACTGGCTACTTTGTATTGGATTCAATAAAGTTATTTGTATTGAATCCAATACAAATAAATTTGAATTTCCCACCACGCCCACAACGGCTGCATGCACCAACGTCATCGGGAACTCCCCCGGTGACTCATCAGATGCAGAAGACGCAGGCCGGAAGGACGCGAAGGAAGATGGAGAACGAAGGAGGATGCCGGCGGATCAGGTAAGGCTAGGTTTACCATTTCTATTTCATTTTTTTAGCTACCCTGAGTGTGATTCGGGGTTACCGCTTTCAGCATCTTTTTTCTACCCAGAGTCACACTCGGGGTTACCGCTCAGGGGTTGGCAGTTACCATCTAATATTCAGTAAAAATATAGACGAGTCATGAAAAAAAATTCTTTTTAAGTGTTATGTTTATGCCTAAAAGCAATGGCTTAATTTCTAATGTGGCTATTGGGAGGTTGCTACCAAGTAGTTGAAAATGGAAAATCTAGATTTTTGTTAAATATTATATACATAAAGCTAGTATCTCTAAACACCAATCTTAGAAATTTGAGATAATTATTTATAATGGTAAATGCTGAATGACAATACTAATAACATACAATATTATTAAAATTGGCCTGATTTATTTAGGCTCTCTTATGCTGGGGAGGATAAACTTCCATCAGTGAAGCCAAGTGATTCAGCAAACCTGGAATGGATTTATTCAAAGCTAGCAAATATATTCAATTCTGGACAGATCCATTCCAGGTTTGCTGGATCACCAGGCTTCACTGATGAACATGCATCCTCTCCAGCCTTGGAGCGCTTTAGTAAATCAGACCCAATATATTTTATATAGGACATGTGGTGTTAGTGATCTTGATGTGTTGCTTGTTAAGGTTCCCAATTATTGACAAATGATTACCTAGCATGTAAACAAACTTCAAGCCACTATGTTAAGCTGCTGTTTCTTGTTACCAATGGGATTGTCCATGGTCATAACCTTTGCTCATCATTGATCTCAAAATAATCAATTTTTACCTTTTGGGACCACTGGAAGTAATCAAATGCAGGTATTGTTCATTTGTTGAAATTGTAGAAGAACTCTTAATACCAACTTTTAGGGTTTAGAGTGGAAACAAAACTTTAAATAGAAAAAAACAAGTTAAGTTAAGTCTAAACTAAGACTAAGTAAACTACCTTGTGACCCACTCATCCAAACCTTTATTTCATCACCTAAATAATTTCTTCCAAGAAATGGATAATTTGTGCTTGCACAAGGCTGTTTCATCATAGTTAGGTTGATAAAAACAAATCCCTTACTTAACTAAAGAAAAAGAACAAAAACACCTTGCATCATTGTTTCCTCCAGGCATGGAGTGTGCCCTCTTGTGTTTTATAACAACCTTAAAGTAAACAAGTCTCCACAAAGTTAACTCTATGGACTATAAATGTTCAGACTTCTTAATTATATTTTCTCAATAAATACAAATAAACAAGTAAAAAACATACAGCCGGTACAGAAAATATTTATTCAGTAGAATTTATTATTAATTTAATTTAATTTTACAAAAAGAACACCTGAGGGCTGCCCAGATGGTAAAATGATATATTTAAAAAAAATCTTATGTAACATATTTCACATTTTGTACATTACCAAATAAAGTAATATCATGATTTCTTGTTTTATGTTATATTACTAGATGTTAGATGTCTTTGAATTACTAGAGAATAGCTCCTTATTTTGTTTTTGTTTGTTTGTTGACTCTACAAATGTATTTAATTCTTCTTAGAAAATAAAAGACGCTAACTCTCTCTCCATATATTCAGCACTTGGGAAGGCTTTGTTACTAATAAATGGCATTTATTTCTCTTTCCTCTAGAAAAGAACAGTGACACAGAGATCAATTTCTTCTAGCTGTTCATGAGATTCGCAGCTTCTCCCACGCACAGCTCTTACAAATAGGTAATTAGCAGTAGCATGACAGCAAATGTTAGGACATAAAATAAATAAGCTGATCAGTAGTCTTTGTCGCTTTACTGGTATAGCAGTGGTTTTAGCATAATGTTTAGATTTTTTTGGTTTTAAAATGCTAACCTTAAAATTTTAGACAAGGTGCATACGTCCAATGACACACTGAAACCACTGGTATACGTTTTGATGGCTTCCACTTCCATGATCTTTAAAAACATATTCTTATAGGCAAGCGCCTAATGCGCCTTAAAGTAGCAGACTGCGCAAAAGTGATATTTGATCTGTGGGTAGAATCTGGTTAGTCTGAGTTAGCTTCATTTCATATATGTCTTGGATAGTCTAACATCAGAATCTGTAGATCACTTCAGGAGCTGTTCACCAGAGAGTTTTAGGTATACCAATCATGGCAGCCAAGTGACTTAACCAAAAAAATTTACTTTTCGGTGGAAAAAAAGTTATACGCAACTGATATAACCCTGCTCCTGGTCTGTTCATACATAGCCAGCCTAGCTGAATACCTAAGCTCATTCCTATCCTCAACAACATCGAAAAGAAGAAAAGAAACGAGTGCACACTATGGCAACTAATGTCAATCTTTAATTAGGACATGATACAAGATAAAGCAAATAGTGGACACATAAAATATTGGTATGGTGCTTGTTATGATATATTTGCAAATTCTCACCAATAGCATTATACTAATTTTGTTGCCTAAGGCTGTATCTCTAAGTTGTCCTCCATAAACATGGATAACCTTAGGTTCATTTTAACATCATATAGACTATGGGTTGAGATGTATGTGGCCTGATAAGGTAGTAATTTATTAGACCCATGTAGTACATAATTGCCCTATGATCTCTTGGAAGGTCAAAAAGGAAACTCATTAGCCCAACAGGTTTACTTGTGAGGGCAAGATACATAATACAATGGCTGGAGTGAGCTGGTAAGCGTTCCTTTGGGCGTATTTACAAGCACATACTAGAATATTACCTCTGGAAAAGTAGAGGGATATGTTGTGTGTTCTGCCTCTTGAAATCTGGTATTTTCATCATCATATACCTAAAACAAAATAACCCCTCATAAAGTGCTTTCAGGATATTGGTAAGGGTAACCATGCATCAAAAGCATGGTTATTCCTTGGAACAATGAATAATTTTGTAATTATAAACCTTATTATGTGTCACTCTAGATAAATAAGTATCTTTGTCTTAGTGTCGTACTGTCTAGCTATATTTATTCATAGTGCAATATCAAGCTTTCTCCTTATATAAAATGTAACCTGAGCTCTTTAAAGTATTTCCCTTTCTCAGTTAACAATTTATTGTTAGTGATTAGACATGTAAATCTTGCTGTGGCTAGAATGCTGTATATGAACCTGTGCAGTATTTAATAACATACATTTTAAGTAAAAGCGTTAAAGTATTTGACCTATGCAATTAAACTCAAGCCCCTCTTTGCTTTGCCACACTAGTTGAGTATTCTGTTACCTCTTTCTAAGTGTATATTTTAGTTGTAAATTCACAAATCATTATCCACAAGTGAAATATGTTTGTTGTTAAAAGCACCTTATGCCAAAAAAGGCCAAACATTATAAATATTCCTTAAACTATGGGTGATTAATTAAGCAAAGTACTCAAAGTAGGCAATGCAAAAGCCCTAGTTCAAAGACTTCTTGGATGTGGGTTTTCTTTGGCATTAATGCTGAAAAGCCATCCATAAAAAATAGTTGAAAGAATGCCTCCTCTAATAAAGTATTTAATCAGGTCTGTCCATAAACATAATAGAGAATAACAAAAACAGGTTTTCAATTTAGCAATAAAAAGAGAAACAATTCAAGAGCCAACCAATATCGATTTTAGTATTATCATTCTTTATTTGTACTCATTTTTATTCCCTGATAATGTAGAAATAGTGAAGTAAGAAATATGCAAGTTAATCCAGAATTTGTTGCACCCAGGCAAGGTTTTCTAGAGGGCAAAAGCCATTTGAATGCCCCAACATCCTTATATGCTACTAATCATTTAATTTTAGCAGTGTAGTAGGAATAGGGAGATTAGGATAAAGCATTCAATTTTATGTACTTTCAAATTTAAGTTAGAGTTAGAATGTCCTTTGGTTACATTAACATGGAATTGAACCAATTAACTACCTTTCCAAGAAAAGTCATCTTCAACTAAACTAAAAAAAACTAAGAAAACTATACATAATTTTATCCTACAGTGTTATACATATTTTGTGTTTTGCATAGTTGAATTTGAAATAGAAAAAAAAAACCCTTGAACATCATTAAAACATTTTTAATATATGACATTCCTATTCATTTTTATATGGTCCTTTTTATAGCTGATATTGTGATTAAATATAAATGGTGATTTTTATACTTGCATTTCTAGAATTCTTGTTAGATATTCACAAGGAAAAAAGACATTATTAAAGCTACACTGTTAACATGCCTGATCTGTTATGCTTTTCTAGGTCTCTTATTAAAATGTATAATAATAACCTTACAACTTAACTGTATTTATTAGAAAACATAATGAAAAGTGTCAGAGCTGAATAAGAGACACATTAAATGATTTTTCAGTATTCTCATTTGAAGAGATTCTGTAATGAACTACCTGAAAACTTTAAAGCATTCAGTGCGAAGCAAAAGGTTAGCTTTAATCCTCTCTTCACCAGCAGCATATAATAACCTTTTCCTTTTTATCCCAGCCACTCTATTTAGCCAATAAGAGTGAGAGGAAATACCCAGAACTTTGAAGAATAGAGATGCATGTGACTCTATGTGACTGCACTGGGTCACTCACTAAGGGGGAGCACTGGGGATAGTCCATTGTCCTGTGTAAGGAACTGTATGACTTAAAGCTTACACAAGACAGCTTCTGCTGATAAATGAGTGGCGGGGGAACTAAGAAAAGGTTAGATGATGCTGCTGATCTGAAGTGCTAATGACTGGCTTAGAGGTTAGTTCAGATTCCTGTTATAGCTGCTTTTGCATTCACATTGACTTTAATAAGAAGGAATGAATGGAACATGTCCCAAGTAAAATAAATTAAAAGTGTGACTATATTTGGGTGAAATGGAGTAAAAATGTGTTTTCCTGGTTTGTATCGAACAGCCATTGTTCATTTGGAACATGTTTTCACAGCAACTCCTTCCCCCCACAACATCCTCAGATTTTTTGGCGACAATACTATCATCGACGGCTTTGCATTGCATTCAAAATGTTGATAGAGGCTTAAAATTGAGTCTTCCTTTTGGTATTGTTCACCATCGGTTTACAGGAAAAACACGTTTACATTTTTTAGTTTGGAGCATATTTCCACAGGTCAGCCTTTACCCTTCCAGCATTTGGTGAGATTGCTATGTTTACTGGATAGGCCAAAAAGTCAGAAAAATTGTCAGGGAATTAAAATCGTGTTTTGGCAATTATTTTTTTAATTCTATTGGTGAAAAACTGCTTTTTATACAAAAAAATCACTCAGGGTATGTTCTTCCAGGTTTAATCACAAACCTCATCTCCAACCCCCAATAATTTTAGTGACAATACCATGTTTACCCAACCCCCAATAATTTTAGTGACAATACCATGTTTACAGGCTTAGCATTTAACACACAACCACATCCCTTCTGCAAAAATTGTGATCAGGCAGGTTTTTAATTCCAAACTAACTTTTCTACTTGCAGCCTTTCCCTTCTGCAATATAAATCCGCCCCTTGCAATTTGTATTTGTAGAATTATAGTTCCACTTTAAATAAGGGGTTTATCTCTAGTTCCCTCTATCATATTAAGACAATCTGCCCAACTGCACTAAAAGGAAATTAGAGGTCTTTATTACAATGCCAATCTGACAGCAAATCTATTTCATTGGCTTAATTTGGAGTTAAAGAATTATCTTAATTTATGAGTTTTGGTGCGCATGGGGCATGGAAGGTTTCCCTGCTGTTCTTTCAGTACAATGTGGCAGTAAATCCCGCTAAACAAAGTGCTCTGGCTTACAACAGCTCAGTAAAGCTATCAGTTAGTAGTTCATAAATATGGCTGCTTTAAACACTTTATATACTGAGATCCTTTGGAATTCAATATTGATCTTGTGAGTCCGATTTATTAATTTGTGAAGTGAGCTACATGTTGCGGTGTTCATTTCATAATTTTAACTACCTTAATAAATGGTTAATTTATGATTAATGGTTATTTGAGCTAGACCCTGGATGCATCTACCAACTATGAGTCCGGTATCTAACACATGGGTCCAGCTTTCTCCTGCAAACACTCAAACAATACAAAGAGTGGCTACACAACCACAGATTTCTTATTTCTAAAAACGGTGATTGTACAAAGTTCATTGCATCTCCTGTTAAATGTGTTCTTCCTATAATCATTCATTTCAGGACATAGTAATATGAGAACAGTTTTGTAGGGGGCAGGAAAATAGTTTTAATCCTGAACCAAATTCATTCCAGGTTGCTGGAACCTTCTTTCTGGCCGATCTAAGTTGCTGTTGTAAACTCCTATAATGTTACTCTTTGTTTATGTTATTTAAGTAACGGGAGTAAAGAAAAATAATGTGAAATGATTTTAACACAGCATAATGAGAAATAATGTGCCCAAGACAACCTAAACAGATGCTATCTGTCATTAGTATGCCCCAAGGTGTTCAAAGCTGATTTGTGATTGGCCACCTTAAACTTGTAGAGGAAACCTTAAAGAGTATAATAAATCATTGTCAAGGGAAGGGATATATAAATGTGTGTGCTGTAATAGCGATAAACATTATTTTAAAGATAATTTGATATAAAATGTTTATTTTGAAATTCCCCTTCATTGATTATTTTCATTGAACTTCTTTTTTACTCTAGGCGTTTTTTTACCATTGTCATTCATAACAAGCCACCTGCCATGTGTTCTCTGTGGCTGCAGAGTTATATGAAACATGCACAAGTCTTTTAAACAAAATTCATTAAAGATTTATACAACTCAAAAGGAAAGAACCGATGTCCCTTAGGGTAGTAACACTCTGATCTTATTGCAGTGTCAAAAAAGATGAATTTCTGAGTGCCATTGTCAAGCTCCAAAGGTTAATGCTGCCTCCCTTCGTCTTTATAAAAATTCAATCAGCCTCCAATGCAGTTATAATATTGGTAAGTTATCTTTCAGACTATTGGTAACTAAACCAGGCTAATATGTTTATTCAAGACTAAAACTAATCAACTATATCAAAGTCAATCCAAAATACTATATAATGATTGAGAATTCAAATATTTGTTATGTTTATGCTTGCTTATTCTTGTGTATATAAAACTGATTATTCTATTTCCACTTATAGCAGTACACTGTTTGTAAAGATAAGTAAAAAAATCTAAATTTCTTTTATCATAAGCTTTCATACTTTGATGGTGTTAAAAACAATGTATGTAGTAAGCCAAAACAAGGAACCAGAAATATGACTCCACCTAAAGCTGATATGGGATCTGCTGCTCTTAATTACAGCAATAAGTGGGTATTTTGCTACAGTAACAATAATAGCTAGAATTTGTTGGTGCTTCCAGCAGTTTTTATTTGTACTTGCCTATTTTGATATAGATAACAACAATACAAACATTTCTGAAAACACCTAAACCTATGATGGATATTTGCCAACCTTAAATTTTCACAGAAATGCAATATTTTACATTTACAAATTCCCGTGTCGTCCTGGAATTCCTCTTCATCCCGGTGCAGAGGAAGCAGCGGGCCCCATCTTCATTCTTCACTTCCCTCTTCTTCTTCGGTCTTCTCTCTTGGTCACCCGATCTTGCACTGCACAGGTGCGAGATTGGGTGATGTAGCCACAGGGAAAAGAATCTCTTTCCCCTGGGAGAAAAAATGCCCCTTCTGCGCATGCCCAAAACCAGAGCATGTGCAGAAGGAGAAGCCAGAGCCTTCTGGGATGTGTGCGCAGAGATCAAGAGCAAGACTTAAAGGGTGTTTAGCACAAACTGACAAAGATTGATTCTAATTAAATTTGTAATGAAGTTTATTGAATTATTGCAAAGCCCCTAATCATAACATTGTCATCAATTAGGAGGTTTGTAGAAACATGTTCTAAGTCAAAATGTGTGTAGTTTTCTTTGTAAATCTCAGCTGAATCACAGGCGTAAAATGTTTTAAATCTGGTGGTATTTGTCAATAAACCTCAAATATTGGCCAATACGCACCTCAATGCTTCAGTCAACAATAGTTTACTTTTGTGAGTCATTTGGTACTATCCCTTTTGTTCACAATTTAATTTAAAAAAAATTGAGGGGTTATTGTATAGCATGGAGACACTATTGGCTTGGATGGCGGTCTTGGGGAATACTCCAAAGCAGTACACTTTACCAGACCCTTTTTAGGTCAAGAAATGTGGGGCCATGAGCATATGCTCCTCCCCGCATCCTGTAGCATACCAGGCCTCATACCTTCCCTCAATATTGGGTAACCATTTAGTTTAAGAATGAGGTCCCTTACCCACAATCTGTCCCCCAGAATTTATGTAGGGGGCTTATGGTGAAATTTGGATATCTGCTACCTCACTCAGGGTCAGAGAAACAAGGGTGCATTACTACCCCTTACCCATTCTTACAAAGGGTTAAATATGAATGAAGACAGTGTGCATATGCTTTCCAATTCGTGGAATGAGCACAGGAACTTCCTACTCTATTAACTTAGTATTGATGTGTTATTTAATTGTGGGAGTTTGACAGGTTAACGTCGCTCATTAGGGATGAGCGAATGAGATTTTTAAACTTGATATCGCAGCGAATTTGGCCGTTCTCGCTTACCAAAATTGTATATGAGAACGACCGATGTAAATTCGCCAGTCGGGATCGAATTTTTCTGTGCTGATCAATGAATGCAGCCACAGTTCATCACTGATCATGATTGGCACTGGATTACCTCTGAACTCTCAAGTGATTGACCTTGGATTTTTTTTTAAAAAAGGAGCCACCAGAAAACTGGACCTCACCCAGCAGAAGGATAAATGTCAGAATTAACCTATCAAACTTTAACACATAAATGACAGATTCTTGACATAGCGTTAATTGCTATAGGGGAATTCTGCTTCTTTTCCATGGAATCAATGGAATGTGTTAGTAACAGTTTCAGCTAGCTGCAGTAATATTGTATGCATATAGTACTATTTCACCCATGTCTAATCCCTGAGCATATTCCTATGGCCTGATGCAGAATGCTTACTGGGGCTTCTTAATTCAGATGTTTTTGTCTTTCCTGCCTTATTTACTTTTTACTACTAAAGTGGTGACATAAAGTTTTGAAGATGGATCTGATAACAAAACGTACATGACAGTGAGAAAATACTAATACTTTACCTAGGTTTCAAGTGATATATGTATATAAAGCAGTGACTGATGCTTGAGTCCTCATATAAAAAAAAATGACTTGAAGAACAAATGTTTTAAATATGTCTATTTCTTTTAATATATATATGAAACTTCAAGGTACACTTCAGTCAATACTCCTGTAGACTGCTTCATAAAAATACGTGATCCATCACCAGCCACCCATCTAAAAGAAAGAGAGGGGTCTGGTTCAAAAGATTAGGAAATATGCGTGGATAAATAATTTAGAAAAGCTAGAAAAGACCTGGATATCAAAGGGTCAGGATTGGGTGATTATGATTCAATGTGGTACCAGGATCGGATCTAGCTGTCAGGTTTATCACCATAAAATGCCTTATATGCCTCATAGTACACCTGACTGGAATTCTATTACATTCCTGGAGGCGCAATAAAAATGTAAAGATAAAATGAAGCACCTAAAGGTAATGCATCTGTTGAAATGTAAAACTTTGTATAACAATTGTTGAATCTATTAATCAAACTTTATAAAACAAGGGGACTGCTTTTTACTTGGTAATGCTGGGCTTATGTTTATTTTATATTCATTATGTTTATATATGAGCTTATGTTTATATGTATGTTATATTTTCTTAAATAGAATTCACAGGTTATATGAAGAGAGTATTGTTGGTAATGGTCAGGTATTCAAATATGAAATTGGCTTGATTTTTTTTTTTTGATAGCTAATAAAAGAATATTTAAAAATTGCAGGTACTCAGCAGTAGTGTTGGTGTTCGAATACGGTTTGTCCTTATATTCGACCCAAATATGGCTGTTTTGAATTTGGGTAGACCCGACCCGAAAAAAAACGAGATTCGACGAGATGTTAAATTAAGTTATTGAGTGTTTGTGTTTATTGAACTTTTTTTTTCTTTTTTTACAGGTTATCCTACGATGACATGATATCTCTAAAGCTGCGTACACACGTGCAATTTTTGTTGTTGGAAAGGATCTTTCACGATCCTTTCCAACGACAAAGGACTACACGATGCATGAACGGTGCTGTACATACAGCACCGTTCTGCTCTGTGGAGAGGGGAGGGGGAGAACGACGGAGCGGCACCCTGCTGCGCACTCTCCCCCTTCCCTTGCATTAGGACGGTCATCGTTCAACATTCATGGATCCGCCAGGACGGATCCACGGGCGATGAACGACGCCGACTGTACACACGCCAGATTCTCGCCCGATATCTGGCCGATGCCGATTATCGGGCGAGAAAAATCTGACGTGTGTCCGCATCTTTAGTCTGTAACACACTTTTCAGCACAGAAATATTATGATAAATTTGTTACATTTTTCTTTTATCCACTGTGAGAAAAATGTAACAACATTATCATATTACTGTGCGTGTTATAGAATAAGAGATACATGCGGGGCATCTTCTCAATGATTGCAGCTGTGTCTGCAATTATTGAGAAGCGTGTGCGATCCCCGGGGCACTACAGGGTAATTAACCTGTGGGGATTGCACACTGAGCTAATCAATGATCGCCACTGTGTCTGCAGTCATTGAGAAAAGTGTGCGATCCCTGGGGCACTACAGGTTAATTAACCTGTAGTGCCCTGGGGATTGTAGTGGAACTGCAGAGTTTATCTGCAGTTCAGTATCTACAGTCACATGATCAGGCGATCCCCGGGCACTAGAGGTCGAATGGGGACAAGTTTCCCCATTCAACACATCCGGAGAAACTCTGTCCAACAACACATACTACTAGCAACAGCAATCAGGATCGCTGTTGCAGTCCTGTAGTATGTGCTCCTGGATAGAGAATCTCTATCCAAGAACACAGGATGTACAAAATCTCGGGCTTAACCATCCTTGCAGTTTTTTTTTGCCCGAGCGAAGGTCGGGCTTAACTGCAAGGTGGTTAAAGGAAAGGAGTATGTACCGCATCTTCCATTATAAATATGTTTTGTCCAGCTGCTCTAGTGTCCTCCAGTAACCCGAATATATACTAGGAGGTAATAGATTTCTTTACAAATTGACCCATGATTATGTCTTTATATACAAGACCCTCTGAACGGAGTCATTAGTCCACAAGTTTATCTCGGTACTTGGTTGATGTGAAATGTCTCTGTGCTCTGTAAAGTTTTCAAGAATCTGTAGCTATCATAAGTGTAACTCCTAGTCCAAAAGAGCAGTTTGTGATAGTTTTAAGGCCACTGTCGATACAATTTACATTTGGTGGTTTGCAGTGTGTGATCATTTTCTTTTTTTGTTTGTTGTTGTTGTTGTTTTTTTTATTTCTACCCGTGGTCATCAAACTGAGACTACTGCCTTCACAAGAACCTGATAGCTGCCTGTATTGCAGATATTACACTCTCTGCAATTATCAGATAGTCCTTCGTCCTGCTGTTTACACAAATTGCCTTTATTTATTCATTTCTATACTATGCTATCATCTAAGGATG
Source organism: Pyxicephalus adspersus (assembly GCF_032062135.1). Classification (NCBI taxonomy): domain Eukaryota; kingdom Metazoa; phylum Chordata; class Amphibia; order Anura; family Pyxicephalidae; genus Pyxicephalus; species Pyxicephalus adspersus. Next base: position 52,968,035 of record NC_092862.1, on the reverse strand, counting down.
AAACATGTTCACAAAGTATTTGAAAGTGGTAAATGATAAAAGGCTAAAGCAAGGATATAGCAAAAGGTCCTCTTAGTGCAAATTGGAGTTTTGGCATGACATTGGTATTGGTCCTTTTAATTCCTATAAGTACTGTACTTATAGGAATGTACCCTCTTAACATGTTGCCTAATATCTCCTCTATATAGCTCTGCTTAAAGCTCTTTGTAAAAGAATAATGTTTTCTAGATGTGTGATTTAGTACTTATGTTTACTTTACATGTTGTAATGTGTTCTTCTACCAGTTCTGAGTAAGGTACTTATGAGTACTGGCATCTGCATTGCCCATAAAGAGCATATGTGGAGTTTTTAAGATAATTTGTTTATAGGCAAGAAGTGCTTACCTCTTCTTCATTTCTAATATACGGTATTTTTTGTGTGATTTTTTAGGTTTTTAATCTTGACCAAATATCTTTGCAAACAAAAAAATAGTTCAGCCTAATGCATTCCTCCCTCCAACTGAACTCTTGTGGCATAAAATGGAACTGAGATTCCACCCCGGCTGATGTTTTACAACTGTGGGAAGCTCTGGAAACTAAGGCACCACTAGTGAAGGCTAATAATACTTTGTCCTCCCCTTACTAGGTAAACTAGGTAACTTAGTTCCCACTATGTCTTCTGATGGACATCTCTGTTTTTTATCAATAGGGTCAAATTTATTCATTGTTTACATTACTATTACTATTGTGTTAAATGTTTGCAAAGCTTTGTCTTGGTAAAGTAAGTTTATAATACATCTGTAAAATGATTGAATTTTATTTTAAACATACCTTTTGATGCATCTACATTTCAGATCTTCATTTTATATGCCACAAGGCACATTTGTCTTTTACTGGCTGCATCATATAATGTGAGGAGTATGGTATGTTAGAACTAAATTCCAGTTTTCTTTTACATCCCTCTCCCTCTACACCCATTTTCTCCGTATACATACATTGATTCCTAAAATGTGGAATGTAGAAATTGCTGTAGACAATAAGGGTTTGAAGTGGCTAAGACAATAGTATTAGTTAATAATAAGGAGTATGTTTTCTGTAATTAAAATGCAGCAACACCTAGACCAGAGGTCTGCAATCTTTACTTTCAAAAGAGCCATTTTGCCCCCTCTTCCACTAAAGAAAAATAGTCTGGAGCCGCAAAACATAACATAGCTTATACATGTTTGTAAGTTTTATTATTTTTTTAATTTTACCTGTTACACTAACAGAATACAACAAACAGAAGTGCAGTGTACATGTGTAGGCCTACTTTGAAGTAAATTAACACTGGACTATGCCCCTAGTATCATAATTTATTTTTTGAGTTTGTGCAGTATTTATTGTATTTCACTGGATTTAATATACTTATTAAAGTAACCAGCTCTTTCTTGTATATACTGTACTTTTATATTTTAAAGTCCAGCAATCATAATTTGTTTTCCCAAAATAATAGGTAATTTATTTGGCAATTGATAAATAGATTAATAAGTAATTTAATATATATATATTAATATTAGTATAAGTTATGTAAATAAAATAATATATAGCCTACATATTTATGTATGTCAAATGTTTACACACAATTATGTATATCAATTAAATCCTAAGAAACTTACATTTGAATTCTGCTGCCCATGCGTGAGGTTGTGTGTCTCCAGCCTTAGTATCAGTGTTTCTGTGCCGAGTAAGATGAAGGAGCTGCTTCTCATTATATGTATCAAGTCCCCTGTGGATCAACAGGGTAGATCTTTTTGATAGGCATAATTTTTTATGTTCTGACAATGGCCTAATGATGACGTTTTAGGGGGTGTTAGCCACAGGTGTGCCCCACTTGCACTTCTAAATTTGTTCCCCTTTATCCCCCCCCCCCCGTTCCTGAGAAATTGGGGTTCAGGTGCTAGAAGGCTCCAGCAATGTGTAAAAGGGTGGATTTTTTTGATGGGCAGAGTTCTTTATGTTCTGACGATGGCCTAATAATGACATTTTAGGGGGTGTTAGTCACAGGTGTCCCCCACTTGCACCTACATTTTTGGTGTTGTACTTCTCCCCGTTCCAGAGTAAGTCTCAAACAAAAAAATCCTATTAAGAATCAGGGTTCTTTTCTCATTGAAGTGGACCTAAAGAAAGCCTGCATTCAGAATGGCCGTGAGGTGGCACTACAGTTACCCCTTCCTCATGCCATGGAACCCTGCTTACTGCTGCCTTGAGTCAAATCTGCGGACACAGCTGTGCGAGGGACTGGCGGGTGCCTGTTACACATAGCTGGCAACTTGCCACCAAGCTCATCTCACTATCCACTAATATCACAACAAAGATGGAAGGCTGCTAAGAGTCTATCTTATTGTTGTCCAAATTCACCTGTTTGGTTCAAGGTTCAAGGCAAAAGTTTGAATTTGGAATGTTTTGATTCCAAACCAAAGTGAGCCGTTTGTGTACATTAAGAGGGGACACTTGCAGGATTACTGAACCATAATACCATTAGTTACCAGCTGGTGATTATATTAAGGCTGGAAGCCCATTTTTAAGGAAAACAGTGGGCAGTTTTTTTTTACCTTAACAACGGGTGTACAACCCTGAAATATTCACTGGGTGCAAATGTCTAACTAATATAAATATTGAAAGTCTGCCATTAACCTACATAGAGGTCTGCATACATTAAGCATTACCAACCATTGGAGTGAACCAGTTGTTTGGGTCCATTTTGCAATTAGTCCTAATCCACACAGCACCACTATTCTTATTGCTGTGAAGTTTGAAAAAAAAAAATACAATATTCCGTAAAGTTTTGAGCTGGTTTTGCCAGGCCACATTCAGGCATAGAAAAGTGTCTAATTCTTACAGTTTTATACATAATTGTTTTTTTAAGATAATTCTCTGTGCATTTGGTTGTTGTACAGTTATACATATCTCTAGTCCTGAAGCAGCATTGTAAATAAAACTGTGAAGCGCATAGACTGTGCAACAATTTATGAAAAGTTAAAGTGTAACTGTGCAGATTACTTTGAAATAATTCCTAATAAATTGCAGTTGAGGACATTATTATGAACTTGTTTATGTCCATAAATGTTTGTTTTTCTATCTTTACTTGGTGAGACTCTGTATAACAGCAGCCTTCTGTAGTCCTTACCATTGCAAGTTAAACATTTTTTTTGTAAATAAATTATTGTAAATTGAAATACCCATGTTTTATGCTGTTTATAAATTAAGGGTAATTTATTGTCCCATTTGGAAAAAAAGTATGCTATTTTTTACATCTTTTGGATATCTCTATTTTTTGTATTATACTTGGGCTCATAATAATAAGCAGTAATTCTGACATTTACAAAACGTTCACTGCAGGTGGATCTTCCAGGTGCATGTGTTTTAAATGTCAGTGATTGATTCATCACCAGTATTGTTTAGTGGAAGTCACACTCACTTCTTTATAAATTAAAATAGACCAAGGGCAAGCAAGAACGAGTGCTTACTTCCTACAAAAAAAGTGAAAAAATGTTAATCTACACAAACAACTAACCTGTGGAGTTAAAAGATGATTTTAATTTTATTGCTGCATCTGTTGTTGCCGTTGCTTATATTTAAATTCCTTTATTTTCTCCACTGATTCCAAAATATGAGGAGGCACGCGACAGGCCAGATGTTGGTATCTATACCCCAGGAGGTTAGGAAGGAAACCATTTAAAAGGAACAACAGATGCATCAAGTAATCACAGTGCATATCAAAAATGATTGATTTTTGTCTCTGGCCTCCAACAAACGTTTCTTTAGTTTATGAATAAACACATTTTTTGAGAAGATTGCATAAAAACAATGTTCAGCAATCCAAAACCTGCTGTTTTTTTTTAATTTTGTGATTGTGTGCAAAATATGATGATTTAAATTCAGTTTAAAGCACCATGTGCCGACATGTGACATTATACTAGTTAAGTTTGATTGGCTTTGAAAATGAACACCAAGAATCAGCAGCAGATTGATTGCAATTAAAATTCTTTTTACAAAATGATTGTATTAAAAAAGTAGTGCAAAGAAAAGTTTAAATGCAATCAGATTTTTGCTGCAGTCTTTTTTAGGTAGAAAGAGGAGATACATAAAACTGAATACCAAAAGCAACACAAGCAATAACTTTTTTTTGTATTGATTATAAATAAAAAGAGAAAAGCTGGGTTTTTTTTTAGCAATAAAGTAGTGTATTCAGTAAATTATATTTAACTTAATATAAAACACAATTCATCAATAATAACGTGAAGGTACAAATTATAGAATGGTCTTGTTAGGAAATGCTCATCTGGCCAACGCAATTTAAAACAGTTTGTTTTGTCCAGAGATGTCATTTGCAACAGCCAGAACTAAGATAGCAGCAGCCCCTGCTTCCCTTTAGCCGTGCATACTGATGGATTTTTGGCATCCTCAGCATCCATTGTTTGGCTGTGCACAGCTGAAGGGCATTCTAGAGGCTCATCAACTCCTGACTCAGTCCTGCATTGTCATTGGCTGTTGGGGCTTTAATGCATCTGTGCTTTCATTCTTCTGTGTCTGTTATAGAGTCTGCTGGGCTTACCTGTGTTGGAGGGATTTTGGAGTATTCTGTTACTGACCTGTGCGTGTTCTTGACTATCTGTTGAACTCTGCCTGGATCGATCTCTGCTTGTGACGCCGACTCTGTTTGTGCCTTTCACTTTGTACTTCGCTTGGTGGACCAATTTCCTGTGTTTTGACCTCGGCTTGTTTTTGGATTTCCTGACATTGTGTACTCAGTATTTGTGGGCTCTGTACACTGCATTAATGGGCTCCAGGTTGACTGCCGGCCTATCTCCAGACACCATCCCTTGCGCACCAAGTCCTGGGGGCAGCTGAGTGCTGGGAGATGCAACCAGTCTCCCAAAGCTGAGCAGGGGCTGCTATAGGCAAGGAGCGCAGGATAGATTGGGGGATTGGCGTCAGGGGAATACTGGTATTGACCCGGGCCTTACAGGTCTCTCTCCAATTAGCTAGCATTGGGTTATGAGACCAGTAGACTAGACTAGATGTAAATCCCTGGATTCTCTAGTAAAAGCTGTAGAATAGAGGTTATCGTCTCGTATTCTGATGCGTTTCGCCAAACGGCTTCCTCAGGGGACCTGCGAGCCGCATTACTTGATGATTAGAAAGCTGGAAAGATAATTCATGCAGATATTATCAGGTCAGTAAATAGGAGGCATAAATTCTTAAATTCAAGCTTTCATTCCCCTGCTGACAGTAGAAAATTTGTTCAGGAATCCCATTATCTGCTCACTTCCTGTCTAGGTCTAGGTTACCGATGTAATAATATTTTTAGATGTAACACATTGAAAGTGAATAACTTTGTATAAAAACCATGCATTATTATTATTATTATTAATATTAATAATAATATTATCTAGTATTTTTATAGCTCTAACATATTATGTAGCACTTTACAAAGTCTATAGTCATGTCACTAACTATCCCTTAAATGGACTCACAAATTAATGTCCCTACCATAGTCATTTGTCATTAACATAGCCATGTACTGTTGACATCAGAATTACAGCCCCTGGATTGTCACTAAAATTGATGAGGCAGCTTCAATCTACAATAAGGCTTTAAATAAAAATGTTAGTGCAGGCTACTAGATTCCTTTACTCACCAGCATCGATTACCTCACCAGCAAAAAAGTACAGGTGTATACAGAATTGAATAAAAACAAACTATTGTAGATAAAAGTATTTGGATACTAATAAACTAAAATCATAGACTTAATTACATGCTCCATCAGTTTAGATTGAATATTGCTTTTGTTTTTGGGACAATCATCCCAAAAATGGACATGGTAATCAAAGAAAATGAGCATTGTTAAAATGAAAATGTGTGTGGTTCGACTTGGTATGCACACCACCCTTGGTAATGCTATATATTTGTACAGTATTTTCATACACGACTCATTCAATAGTAAACATATGAAATAATAAAACAACCAATCACACCACATAGTGAAAATAATACAGTAACCCAAAATGTTTTACTGAAATCTGTTTTCAAGAACTATCCCAAAATTGATTTAATACTGTAGGTAGGAACATATTTCTCTGGGCTTTAGAAAATGCACACTGCAAAGTGTGTCATATTACTGCATTGATAGATGGGCATAGTTAAAAGTGGGTGTTTCTAAAAGATATGCTTTATTGTTAGACACCTTGTGATTTTCACAATGACACCTCAGAGCCCCAAAATAAAAGGGTGCTTGGAGACTTCACTTTCTTCTGTCATGGCTGGTGCAGACTGCAGATTATTCAAACACCTTCCTATTGGCAATATAGGAGTGACTATCAATGCAGACAACAGAATAATAAGAAGAGTCATTTAAACATCTTGTTGAAACAATGTTTTTTTTTATTTAGGAAAAAGAGTTGCTTTAACATCAAGAGTTGCTTTAACAAGCAGGCTAGCATATGAAGTAGCACATAAAACGTGAGGCATATTGTGCCAAACTTTGCATTAAACAGATTTACCATTCCATGGGCAGCACAGTGACCTTTGCAGCAGTAGGTCCCAGGTTTAATTATCAGCCAGGGCTCTACATGGGGTTTGTATGCTCGTCCTGTGTTTGTGTGGGTTTCCTCCTACTTTCAGTTAGGGTAACTGGCTTGAAGAATTTAGTAAAATGACAATGGACTTTAAAAAATGCTGATTTACATGTAGGTGCTATAAAAAAAGATAATACAATATTTTACTCTTGGAAAACATACCAAAGCAAAAAGTGAAGTTTGGTGTATCACTCTTCGATTCTTAGTTACAATCTAATATATGTGGCTTATAGAGGCCTTTTCAGTTTGTAAAAAAAATGTGCAAAGCTTCTGCAGATAATTGTAGCTGATAATTACTAAATCACCCTTTGTAATGTCTTAAAAAAACCTATAATTGCTCTTGTACAATCAATACATTGCTTTAATGAGTTAGTGAATGCCTATTAATTATATTAACTGCTCACAATACACTTGGAGATACCAATAAGAAACATTTTTTTACTTGTAGCTTCAAATGCTGGTTCATTACTTGCCATTTGTAGTGATTTAGGGAGCTAAAATAAATACATTATGTATTTTCTTGAATTTGTTTTACATCACAATGTGCAGTGGATATTTGCAGTCTTATTTTCCATTAACTGATTTTGTCAGTGAACAAATGCAAAGAACAAGTTAAAAAACTGTGTTGCAGAATCTTGTCTTTTTTTTGTAACTGGTGCTCAGCGTGTGATGACACAAACAGGATGTAATGTGCTGACCAAATGTCTTAGACTCCATCTTCCAGACTTAGATACCATCATTCTGCTTACTGTAATCTCTTGACACTTCATCTATTAAAGCTAAGTTTGAAAAGGATATAGTGTGTTGATGGACTAGGTAGCAATGGTGGGGGATGAAGGAGGACCTAAATCTTATGTAAGAAGTGGCTAGAAATGAATTGGCTCTGTAACACATATTTTACAATACCAACTCCCCAGAATAACAATTATAATTTTTAGGACTTTAAATATAGTAAGGGACAAGTGACTGAAAAAAATACATTATTATGAGCATTCAAATATTTCTCTATTAGTTTATGTCATAATATCTGTCTAGCAATGCAACCACAGTGTTAATAGTACTATAGTACAAAAAGTAACAATGACGCCACACCACTAATCTTACAAGCTGTGTCCATGGACTCAACTTTTCCTACTGTTTCCAGGTCCTCAGTCTATACTCTTTGTAGGTGACCTGTTACTTCTATTCTTTTCCCTTTACCTTTCTGTATTCATTGAGAAGCCTTATTTGTGATACACGGGGGTAATTACTATATACTAATAATTTATTACTAATAACCCAAAGACCGCTGGTTGTTTCAGAAAGGCTGATGTAAGTTCCTTTTTAACTAGAGCTATTCTGACCACAAATATTTGAAGTTCAATTTCCAAATTCAGATATCTTACATAGGGAAAAGTACTTAGAGAAAATGTAGTGTAAGCATACTGCTTTTGGTTAAGTGCTTTTGGAAAAAGTAACGTTGAGAAACATGCTTTAGGGGCAAGTACGTTTAGGAAAATGCTTTGAAGAATGTAGTTAGGGTAAAAGGCTTTGGAACAGCGTGACTGGTATGCAAGTAAAATCATGGCACTTACAGTTACACGCAGGCATTTTTTCCATTGTCGCTCATAACATTTGCCCATCTTGTTTTCAAAATATGAATATTAACAAAATTAATTAATATTAAGTAAAATCACAGTAGATATTTCCAGTTATACATAAGCAATTGTTCTCATTATAGCATAAAAAATTACATTTAGTCTACTGTGACCAATAAGGAAGTGAAATCACATGAAATACTTCATACTTCAAGTTATACACAAGCAATTTTTCCCATTGTTTCTAATAGAATTTGCCTGTTTCCTCACTGTTATCCAAGTGAACCTACATGCCCAGTGATACCATCTGCACCCATTTACAGCCCAGTAGTGTCTGGTTTAGGAGGGGTCTTCATGAAAAATTTGTGCTGTAAAATAATTGGCAGTTTGTTTGATAGAGGCCCAAAGAATGCCATGAGGAAGTCTTCCAGCAACTGTGAAACATGATGAAGGTTTCACAGTTCATGGTGAAGTGAAGCAAAGATGAAACAGGTTTGAGGCTGCATTTATGCACACAGAAATGGGAATTTGGTCAAGATAAATTATCAACATAACATCAAGTAGAGGTTTGATCTGTTCCAAATCTATTCTGCAGCAAGACAATGACCTCAAACATATAGCCAATGTCATCATAAACTATATAAATATAAAGCTGTACCATTTTACAAAACAAGCATGGTGATTTGGAATTACATAAATAATTAAAAGCATCTGAAACAGTCTAAATCTGCAGAAAAACTGCAGTTAGTTCTAGATGTTTCAAACCTACCTGGGAGAAGCAGTGCTGATTTGAAGAGTGGACACACCATATGTTGATTTAATTTATGTTTTTTATCTTTTACTTTTTGCAGGTTGTTATTTGATAAATAAAAAATATCCATTACATTTTATTAACACATTCAGGTTACAGTGCATAAAATAGTTTCTGTTGAGAAAGCTCTTTAAATAGCTTTTAATGGCAGAAAAAGTTAATTAGAAATTTATATAACTTCCTTTAAACTGAAATTAGATTCTAAAAGTGGCACTTAGGTAACACAACGTTTTTTAACATATAGATGGTATAACATTTAAAGTTTTTTCAATGTCCATATACTCTTTAATGTTATTATTTCATAAAGCTGACACAGTTAAATATTGTATATAAAGATATTGTTACGGTGACAGATATTTCTTGTCACTGCAGTTTTACTATTACAGCGGAATGGATAAGATATGAGTTGCAAATGCTGTTTCTGCACTTTCCAGTAACCTCTCTGTCTTTGCTTACCCATCAGCTTTTTTATTTTTTTTTTTATTTCAAAGACATTGTAATGTACTTTAGGCTTATTTCTAATGTCCTTGTCAGCATTTCTACCTATAAAATAAGACAATTTGATTTCAAGAATGAACTTATTAGAATCCATATTGATACATTTTGCTTAAACAGGACATTGAGATTAAAAGCCTCTCTCTATGTAACTATCATAGCTAAACACTACTACACAGGTAGAATATTTAACATCTTTGTTTGTAGATTTTGTATTTGATTTGGTTTTATATATAGAATTCTAATATGCAGACAGGAAGGAAAGTTTCAGCAGAGTAGCTTTGCCAGTTGCAAAACCAGCAGCGTTAACAACTTTCTTGTTAGGCATAGCACCCATATGCTGCAAAACACTTTATGGCAGGAACCCTCTGAACCCTTCTGCTTTTTTTTGAGTGATTGTATTCTTAATGTAAATGAATAATGTTTGGTGTTGATAACTGTCGGACAATACATAAAACTATTTTTTAGTATAGTGAGATATTAATAATGTCGTGAGTGTTACATTCAATAAACGCTGACTGCAGGTGATTCAAACTCCTCAAATATTTGAGGAACATTATAACTTCTGAATTATAGTTTGAGATGAAATGGTTTGCAATGTTATGTTTAACTATGAGGTATTGTAAAGCTTGAATGGATTTCTTATAAATCATTTGCTATTAGTTGGCAAATGTTTTGAATCCTGGACTGGATTAATTCCAGGTTTGCTGGATCACCTATGTTCTTCTGTGATAGCCTATCTTCTCCAGTCTTGGAGAACTTTAACAAATCATGCTCAAAGAGTCAGACATATCAGAGAACTAAAAAAATTGGTCTGATTTGTCTGAAGGGGGTTTAGTATGTTGGGTCTGAATTGATAACATATGTAGCATTTACATAATTATTTGCAATAAAACCTTAATTAAATAAATCATTATAAAGCTTAACTATAGACAGTGTTTTTTCTAATGGTTTTGAACAGACTAGGGAAATGTTGGAACTGCCTGTGGTTTTTATTGCTCTGTCCTGAGTAGTGAGATTTTCCCTCAATTCTTGTTTAAGTAACATGGGTTTAAAGCTAATAAACAGGCATTGGGGGCCTTAAACTTGACACCCGACTTCACCAAAGGTCTACACATAATGTTCAATATATGTAGGAGAGGACTATCAGGGGCTACAGCCATACTAGAGGTAGGTAGGTAGTAACATGCTATAGATAGAATGAAGACACGAGATATGCTGCATAAGATAGTCTAGGCTATTAGAAATAACTGCAATCACCTCTTTGAAAGTCATTGTTTCCACTCCCAGTGCTGACTGTTGGAGTCCAAGGACCAGACAAATACTAAAGTTCCTAAGCAGCTTTTGGCTCATTTTGGGTCCCAGGGGGTAAGAGGGGCAAAAAAAGGAAGATGTAGACTTCATCTAAAATGTTTAAGAATGGAGAAGAAAACCTATCAAGTGTGATCCAGCAAACCTGGATTGAATTTCATAAAATAATTTCCTATTATTTAGCAAATGATTTCCATCTTTAATCAGGTCAGTCTTAAAGAGCTTTAATGAATCAAACCCAGTCTGTCAGGTTCCTCATAACTAAATAGTCACTCTTAGGTAGAATAGCCTTTAAGATACTGAAAAGTGTAATATATAAGGTATGTTAACGTTAAATGGCCAGAAAATTAGTTGTAGTTATAAAAAATACATGAACAAGCACAAAATATGTATCTGTTTTAAAAGCCAAATTGCAGTTGAATGCATTAAAGCAGTATATCTGGGTAAATTATTGAGAGTAGAATTCTGCTTATGTGTTCTGCCAGAGTTCAAGGACTAAAACTAATAGCATAATATAAAACATGGTATGAACCATTACTTTGGGAGCCATAATCTAATCCCAGTAACCATTTAATTGTTTAATGTGATCATAACACATCGTACCTGTATAGAAATTACCAAAAAAGCAGGAATATTTTCTGTCTAGGAAAATGTCCTTGTTTTTGGATTTTCACTACCTATATACATGATAGGAATTTTTATATGACAGGCCACATCACATAACTGGCTTAACCCCCCTAGCGTTCTAATTCTCTCCTTATTTCTGTATTTCTTGCAAAAAGTCTTTACATTTTTTTGCATGGAAATTATTTTACATTGTAGGCCTATAATTCTTAGGCATAACTCACCGAAATATGTCCTATATTTAATACACTTAATAAAAAATAAAAAAAACACAAAAATCTGTTAAAAAAAATGAAAATTAGTTAAACATGTAATATAACTGTACAGTAGCTTGTATAATATATATATAATTATAAATATATATATATATTATATATATATATTATATTATATAAAGATTTCTTTGTATTGGACTCAATACAGCTATTTTGTATTGAATCCAATACAAAATTATTTAAATTTCCCGCCGATCCTCCCGCCTGCACCGACGTCACCAGGAAACCACGGAGAACGTCTCTGCAGTCGCCAGCCGAAGATCGAAGAGGAAGGATGTGTTCCCAGGACCTGCAGGGTTCAGCAGGATGCCGAGGGATGCAAACGGAACAAGGTAAGTAGGGTTTTTTAAGTTTAAAGGGACCCCGAGTGTGACTCGTGATTACCGCTTTTAGCATGGTAAATCCACCCTGAGTCACACTCGGGATTACTGCTAGGGGGGTTAATAGTGTAGTTGTAAAGTAAAGGGCACTTATGATATACTGGCCATACTCAAAATCAATCTCTACATAATGGGCCTGGTTTATTAACGCTCTCCAAGACTGGGAAAGACAGACTATAATGAAAGAACCTGAAATGCATTTGGTAAAAATCATTTGCTATTTATTGGCAAATGTTTTCAATCATGGACCAGATCCATTTCAGGTTTGCTGGATCACCCAGGTTCTCCAATAATAGTCTATCTTCTCCAGTCTTTGAGAGCTTTATTAAATCAAGCCCAATGCCACGTAATTCACCAGACAAAATTCAGCTGCTTCTCCCTCATTTTTCCCTAATTGGTTGCTGACTAGAGACCGTTTTTTCTTAGTGTTTTCCACTAGCACAGTCATATGCTCAGCCAGGTCTTGCTGTGATTGCTGCTCAGCTGTGGTCTGAGTGGTGCCCCCAACCGGCCACCTAGAATGGAGTGGATGCTGAATGGTGGCGGCTAAAGTAAAGATCTGTGTATGGTTTAGGGGACTGAGAGGGGTGTGTTACTGGGGGGAAAGGGGGGTGCTCTTCCCCCTGCTAGGCATGGGTCAGGGATTGTTTACACCCCAGTGACTTGCTACAGGGGTAACAAAGCCACAGGGTGGTCATCTCTTGCTGGTATGGGCCTGAGAGGACCTTCCCCTGGTACATGTGCTAACTATATATTATTAAAAGTTAGTAATTCGCAAGTAAATGATTGGTAATTTAATTTTTGCAGTAACATTTAATGTAGCTATTGAGGTAAAGTTTTTTTTTTTTTATTTTAGGTGGATACTTCTTGCTAAGGGTGCAAGAGACTTTGTATGCCTCAGAATGTAAAAAAGAGTAACCAAGAGAAACTTATAAATAGCCAAATGAAAAAGAGAGATAAATATGATAGTCCGAAGCCTGCATCTGTCATTGTAAACAGTCATCATAATGGATTTCTGTGTGTCTGGAGGTTTGTCTTAATATTTTAGATCAGTGTTTCTCAATAAGGGTTTTGTAGAGCCATAGGGTTTTCTCCAGAAGTTGCTAGGGGTTCCTTGAGCAATGAGCAGTAAGGGTGGCGGCCTTTCCACTGGCCAGCAATGTAGGAGGCATTCCTTATACTGACCACTGCACTAATATACTATGAGTTGTGGGAATAGTAATTATAGTAGGGGTTCCTTAAAGTCCTAAAGGTTATTTCAAGGAGTTTCCCTATGTTAAAAAGAAACACTGTTTTTGAACCCTCCATACTGGTAGTAGTCTGGATGCCTGTCACTTTTCTAAACAAGGTTGATCTGGTAAGTTGATCATAGGCATTCCCTGTCAGTTGACGATTGGGGAAAAAATCCAGTAATAAAACACAGTTTTATTTTTGTATCTTGAGAGAATGCATTTTTTGTGTACTGAAAAATAGAACTCTTTACAGTCAGGCCATTCCTTAAATCTACATTCCACAGTGTATGCACAGACAATTTTACTTTCAGTTTTGAATAGAGTAGCTAAGGGTCAAAACTATAAAAACTGTGCCTGTTAGAGAGATTTTTCTTCACTTCTATTTCAAAAAGTATTATTATTATTATACAGTATTTATATAGTGCCATCATATTACACAGCGCTGTACAAAGTCCATAGTTGTGTCACTAACTGTCCCTCAAAGGAGCTCACAATCTAACTTCCTTACCATAGTCATATGTGATTAAGGTAGTCAAGGTCAATTGTTAGGGAGAAGCCAATTAACCTAACTGCATGTTTTTGGGATGTGGGAGGAAACCGGAGTACCCAGAGGAAACCCACACAGACACGGGGAGAACCTAACCCCTGAGCCACCGTGCTGAATGAAATGAAACCTGAGAATGAAAGGAAATCCACCCCCGATGAACATTACCAACATATCAACTCTTGCTCTGAACAAGGTATCTCTATAAATTTAACATATTAACGCACCGCTAAATACAGGGTGTTCAGTTCCCTTCATGTCCACCCTAACAGGGAGCTCATCTGTGTGAAAAAGGAGTACTATTATTCCTTACAATATAGCTTTTATTACAGAAGTATACAATTTCTTTTTTAAACCAATGATGTGAAAAGCTCTGCAATTCGTGCTTCATACCTCCTTTAGATGCCCATTTTTTTACAGCTTCGTATCAAAGGAGCAAAGAAAATAATTAGGTCTGCTTGATTGAATTACAGGCAAATAGAATTATCTATAATTTGCGCATATCTAAACCTTTTAAACTCAGAAGCATATCCCTCAGCTGCCTGAGATGGGGAAAAAAGACACATAGCACAAGTGGAAATGCTATTGACAACCAATAACCAATTAACCAATGATAACACTGGGGATCACATTTTTGTTGGGTTAGATCTTACACTTGTTTTGTACTAATATTTTTGTGGTGAATCCAAAAATGACCCCAGTTTTTTGCTATGACATCCAGTTTTTACGACACAGGGTACCCTCCATTTTTGTCAAAAAACATACAAATTTTACATACAATGAAAAAAAAAAATGAAATTATAACTTGACTGAACTGTTTATTTAGATTTCTTTTGTTCATAAAAAAGATTTATTGTTACTCTATGACTTTTTTTTAAAGTAAAACATTTGAAAATGAATCGGGTAAGTGGTTAAGGTAAAACTTAACGCTTATGATATAGCTTTTCCTGGAGTGTTCAGTGTTAGGACAATCCTGCTTGATGCTCCAACAATAGTCAGCCATCATATGTACATCCCATCTACCTTGATACCGTCCTTCCATAACCTTCAAATCTTGTTGGATTCGTTCACCTTGCTCATCACTGGCTGCACCAAGGTTTTCCGGGAAGTTAGAAAGATGGCTATGCAAAAAATGCACCTTTATGCTCATATTGCAACTAAATATTTTCTAGCTCTTCAAGAGTTTCTGGACAATTTCTGTGTAATTATTTGCTCATGTGTTTCCAAGAAAGTCCTTGACAATGGCTTTGAATGATGACCAAGCATTCTTTTCGACATCTGACATTGTCCTGATAAAATTTTCATCTTTAATGAGCTGCCGAATCTGTGGACCATCAAACATACCGGCTTTTATTTTTTCAAATGACAGGCTAGGAAATGCCAGAATGAGGTACTGTCTCCTTCAGTTGGCAAAGCTTTAACGAACTGCTTCATCAGACCCAGTTTCTTGTGCAGAGGCGGGAATATAATATTCTTTCTATCAACAAGTGGCTCATGTACAATTTTCACTTGGTTTTAGGGTAGATCTTTAAGGCCAAATACTTTCCACCCAATGCCTCTCACAAGCTCTGCTGTCCCACATGCACAGATAACAGGGATACTTGGTGTATCCGCGTTGCTGACTAAGAAGGAAGCATACCATTTTTAGGTCAACACAGATGACCCAATTGTGTTGGTGATATTGCAACAACTCAATGCCCCTGATTCATCAATGAAATCCGCGCTCGCTGGAAGCGCGAACGTACGCGTGGCCATCGATCGCGGATTACCGCGGTCTGGACTCGAGTATGCGCGTACACTCGCCTCACTACCAGCCGGATTCCAGCCTTCACAATAGGGAGCGCGAATCTGCCAATTAAGGCGATTAGATTTCAGCTGTGCGATTAAGGAGGA